>NC_000086.7:102302989-102602989 GCF_000001635.26 Mus musculus
AGTGAGGGGGTAAGAGGGGCTTACTGGGGGCGGGGCTGTTGGATAAAGCACACAGAAAAGGTGAGTAGATTTGACAGGCAATGCTTGCTACCAAGGAGAGGCAGGGAACCAAAAAGGCCAAAGAGCCTGACTGTAAAGTTCCCACTGAGACATCACTGGGCTCAAATGGCTGCACTACCCCTCACAGCACACTGTGAATCACACTGAAAGTGGTTAGTAAGCACTTGCTAAATGAAGGAAGAGGACCTTGGTTAAGTCACTTATTCTCTCTGAGCCTTAGTTTCTTCAGCTAGAAGAGACATAGTAGCTATTTTTCTTTTTTCACCTGTACTTTCTCTGCCCACGATCACATCAGTCTATAGATCCTTCCTTAGCCTTCCCTGTACAGGCTGCTACACTGTCAGCTTTCTTCTGCAAGGACTGGAAAGGCAGCTGTAGCCCCTAGGGCCTCCTCCTTCCCTCTTGCACCCTCTTTCTCTCCCATTCTTTCTCCTGTTCTCTTGATCCACCATGGACTTCTTTCGGGATCCCAAGACAAGTTTGGAGTATAGTTCTGAGAACCCTTAAGCATGTCCTGAAATCTCCAGTGTTAATTCCAGCACATAATCACAACTGCACAGTGCACCCTCCTCTCTTTTCAGAGGGTTAGGTCTGGCTGAAACAGGAAGCTGAGAGCCCCAGGTGGTCCCTCCTTGCTTTAAATGCCACAGGTACTGGAGAGCAGCAAACCTCCTACCTCTACCGGGGTTCCCTATGCAGAGCTAGCTGGGCCTCTCTGGGGATTGATCACATCAGCACTGTTCCAAGTCTGGAAGGTTCACTCTGAGCTAATTCCTCTGGAGTATGTTAACCAGAGGAAAGACAAATAACTCCAAGCATGTGGAGATGGGGCAAGGATGACTTCACATTCATAGTCATGAGCTGTGTTCAGTCATGCACTCTGAAATGTGGACTTTCTTGGGGGCAATGAAGTGTACACTTAGGGTAGCTCACTGGGACAAGAAGGACAGTTTGTGAAAAAGAAAACAGACCTTTTCTATGTCTAAAGTGAGTAGCTTTGGTTAAGTCTCTGTGGGGTTTTTGTTTTGTTTTTGTTTTCTCTTTTATGTGCATGGGTGTTTTGCCTCTGTATATATGTCTGTGTGAGGACATTAGATCCTCTGGAACAGGAGTTACAGCTGTGCACTGCCATGTGGGTGCTGGGAATTGAACATCTCTCCGCCTGGCTCTCCGTGTTTTACATTAAAAAAAAAATGACTGATGGGCAGAAAAGATGGGTTAGGTGCAATTTGCCTCTGCATTTAGTTGTCCTAGTGCATGTACATGCATCTCTATAAGACAAATCTTCTGGGGTTTCATTTCCAGTAGGCTAAAATTTCATATTTATGTTTCTAAGGGATTTAGTGGGAAAACAGAAACAAACAAACAACAACAGCAAAAACCAAAACCTAAAACAGAAGCAAAACTCCAAAACCCCAAGGCTGAACAAATTCAACTGGATAGACATACTGGGGATAAATTCCCCACACAGGGGTTGAGTCCAGCTCTCCTCTCCATGCCCCCTCACCTTCCCTAAACAACCTGTGACCACCTACACCCTGCTCTAGGTTTTGATGGTATGGGAACGCAGTGTGGAGAAGCCAGCGTCATGGAGGTTTTTATATACAAGAACAAATGACAGTCTTAAAGACTGGTTAAGGACATCTTGCAGAATACAGACACCTCAAAAAGCCTTTCCACACTGACCATTGTCATGGCAACACACTATCTGATGGCAGCCTGCGTCACTAGGCTGAGGGACACAGTATCAGTATAGCAGGTTAGCTTGGCCATTTTGAGCTTCTTTCTAGCCTCAATTCTTCTAGGCTGAGCTGAGTTTTCTTTTTCAGTTCTGGACTCAGGTGCTTTGTTAATTTGCTTGGCTAGGGGCACAAAGACTCTGTAAAAGAGACAGTTAATGGAAAATCGGAACATTTCTCCTAGTCTCTACTCTCTGTCCTTGCCACCCACCCTCCTGGATCCTTGTCACCTATTCTTATTGACTTCCCTTTGTCTCCATATCAGTTCTTTCTTTCCCTCAGCAGGCCGTCCCCACCCAACACAGTGACTCATCAGCCAACCTAAGCTCTCACCAGCTCCTTCTCTCCGTGCGCTCCCTGCTGTGTATAAATGTCTGGAATCTCAGGGTTGGAAGGAATCCTCTCCCCAGGCAGGAGTCAAGTGACCTTCTACTCCTCACCTTGTCTCTAGTGACAGTCCCCATTCTCTTCTGGGCACCCTGTTTCACTTCAGATAGCTGTAAGTGTTATAAATTCCTCCCAGTGAATGAAAATCAGTTCTTTTATGACACCCATCTGTGAGTCCACTCCTGTGCCCTAAAGCCATACATAGACCCTGTCCTGCTGCTCTCTGACAGCCTCCCAGAGAAATAAGGCAGGGTGCTTGTCCACCCCCACCCCCCCCCCACCAACTCCTCGCCTGAGTTTTTCCTTCTCCAGAAAGCCCCAGCTCTTCTAAGCAGACCTCTTGGAGCTTGGGCTCCAGTGCTTTCCCCAGACTGGCTGACCTCCTGCAACATGTTCCTATTTGTCTAGAGCCCTTTTAAAGTGAGGTCGATACTGCATTAGCATCTCTGGAGGCCACCTTGACCCAGTGACTCACACTGAACTCTATGTCAACTACCGTCTCTAATTCTCTTTTAGACGAAATGCTGTTAAGCCACATCTCATTTTGCTTTGCATGAAGTCTCTTTTGAGAATCCAGTTCCTGGCTCAGTTTGTTTTCTACCTGCTGAAATTCACTGTGTTACTATCCAAATAGTGCCTCTATCTGCTAATACACTTCAAAGAAGTTTGATGGCTGTGCCCTCCGTTTGTTTTAACTTCAGCACTGCCTTTTACCCTGAATCCCCCTCACTTGCTCGTCCAGTAGGTTTCCCTGCTAGCTCATCTCACTGCATCACCTCCCTCACAGCTCCTCCTCTTTGCCATTTCATTTCCCCAAGAGCCAATGGGCCTGGGAATGTGTGCAGAGGCAAGGGCATCCATTCATGTGCACACTTGAGGTATGAGCAGGTACTGCAGAGGTATGTGTCTGCTGTCTGGTTTTAGTGCTTTGGGCGCCACCAGAATTTAGAGCCTGGGAGGGAAAATGGCAAGGAAGGAGAAGGAGTGATAAGCGTGAACCAGTGAAACTGGTTTAGAAACAATCTCAAGGAAAATAGGGTCTGTGTTCTGGAGCTGAGAGGAGCGGAGGGAAGTCAGGGGGGAAGGGTGCAAATCTCCAGTGTTTGTCCAGATTGTAGCAGAGCAAGAAGGGTCAGCAACAGAGGGACTATGAAGGTCTTCAAGATTTGAGATGGGAGGAAGACCTGTTAGAAAGTGAGGACTTGTAGAGTGGGAAGCTACCAGGAGATCAGAGGAAGGTGATTTGAAACTTTAGGGGCAGAAGAAGCTTTGGGTTGCAGGACCTTACAAGGGGCGATGAGCTGTGAGGGTAAACTGTGAGGTCTGAGACTATTAGCATAGAAAATCTTCTCAGGTCCAAAGAGCCCCAGAAGCACGGTCCTTACCAAGGGCTCTGCTGTTGTCATCGAGCTCACTCTGCTACTGAACATAGCTTTCAGTAAAGACCCTCAGAACACTGCATATCCCCTTAGATGAGCCCAGCTTTGAGCAGGCCTCTTTTCACACAGGACTGCACTCCAGGGAAGGAGTCAAAAGTGGGTATTGGCACTGTCTGTGTCATTTTATGAATAAACAAGAGAATTTCGCTCTTTGGCAGGCAATATGATATGTTTGGCCTCTTAACTCTGCAAATAGGATCCAAGTGTATGTACACATACACACATGCACACATGCACGCACGCATGCACACCAGGAAAATGACTGCTTTAAACACTTAAATGATAGGTAAGTCTTTTTAAAAGGGGTGGGGGAGAAGCAGCTGAGAGGTTGGGAGGGGATTCTAATGGAAAGCTAAGAGCAAAGACCCTCCCAAGAATCTAGTGGACTATATAGCCATAACTACCATTTCTCTCTATCCTGGGGACAAAATAAATTGGGGGGAGGGGTAGAGGGCAGTAGCTGTGCTCTTGGGTTCTAAGAGCAAGGCTGCATTAAACTCCCTGATTGCTCACAAGACCTCCATAGACTTGCAAGGCCCTCTCTTAGACCATGCTGCAAGAGTGTTTGGGGGAGGAATTCCTTCCATATAGTAACACCTCAGGTCTAAATTCCCTTGAACTTCCCTTAATTTAAAGAGGAGTTTTTCTGTTTTGCTTTTTCAGAGCATTGGAGATGGAGTGGTAGGCAAATGCTCTACCACTGAGACATATAACCTAACCCTTAAAGATGGTTTTACTGTTGGCATTTTCAAAGAAAAAGGCTCTCAGAATATTTTATAACTCATTTTCCCTTGGAAGTGCCTTAAAGCTGAACCTTTTGTTCTTCTGAAGGTGACATTAGCCAGCCAAGTGACAATCTCAACCAGAGTGAGTGGCTTGTGTAGAATTCCGGCTATGAGATGTCAGGCCAAAAAGAGGCTTCCTTTCCAAGTCAATGGAATGATTAGCTGCCAAAAGACAAATGGTATTTGAGGAAGCCCCCAGCGGCAGGCCACCACACACTGGACTGGAGGGTGGTGCTCACCTTTGATGTAGTTGAGGATTTGCTGGATTCGGTGGGGCTCATTGCGGTCTGGCCGGCAGCTTGGCGTGATTTCCAGCACATAATCAGGACCATATGCTGTGAAAAACTGTAAGGAAAAGGGAAAGGCCAAAAAACAAACAAAACCACATAAAACCTCCAAACCAAACCACATACAAACAGGGCAATCAAAAGAAGTGCACTATTCCTGACTCAGCCAGGGCAGCCTCAAAGGGCAGAGTGGCATGAAGTGGCAGGAAGTTCTACCCTGGTGGCATCACTATGTGCACTTGTTTAGCCCTTCAGTGACAGTCACAGTGAAATTTGGGAGCTTGCTGTCAAGGGTCCCTCTGCTTGGGCCATAGTTCTTCCTACTTCCTGTGCTCTAGCATGCTGGCTCACTGTGCTCTCTCCACACTTTGTTCTTTCTTAGAACTCATTGCTTTCTTGCACCCCCCCCCCCATCCATGCTGCCTGTGGGGAAAACCTCCCCATCTTCCAGGCACAGCTCAAATGTCACCTCCTTCACAAAGCTGTCCTTCGTTCTCTGCCAACCTCCACAGCCTTGTGCTGGTGCTTATCTTATGGCCACCATTCAGATAGGGAGTGCTTGCTTCTAAGTCACATGCAGGTCACAGTGCCAGTTGCATGGAGGGTGTAAAGATGCATTAGCGTCTCTTGAGGGTCCTCTCGGTGAGCATAAGCACTGGATAGATCCTTCTCTCATCTCCCCACTGGACAGCAGTCCCTGTGCTTGATTTATCTCTTGGCCTCACAGTCCATTCACTTTGGTTGCTTTGGATTCCCTGCTCCAGGAATGACAAGTGAGTCTACTAAGGCTACTTCAGTTTTTCTTTCTCTATAGTAAAGTTTCTGTTTTTAAATTCGAGGACTCAAAAGAAAGGCTTGTGGATTCTATTTCTAGTTCACTAGATGACTCCTCGTGACCTTTTGTAAGTCATGATATCTAATTTAGCTCCTGTTAGGGCCCACTTGGGGAAAAGCATTCTGTGACAAAGGAATCATTCAAATGGGATCAGTCTTTGAATGAGAAATATGCAAATCTACAATTTCTGTTTAGTTTTTTTTTTTTTCAACAGAAATAGTATTTGTGTGTGCTTTCTGGAGAGAGAGCATATGGTCTTTAACGTGATGTGTTTCAATAGTGACATTGTTAGGTGGTAAGTAAACCAGGGAATCCAAATTCCCCCAACACAAAATAAAGCCAAACCACAAACACTATTGCACGTATGAAAACCGGAATCTTGCTATGTCGTGACTCTGATGCCACTCAAAGAACCCTAAGTTATTGCCACTGTCACTTACAGTATCCTTATTAGGAGTCTGGATGTACATCTGGAACCATGGGAGATGTTGTAGAACAGTTTCTAGAGGTTCTAACAGGGTTTTTGTGGAACCCATGAGATTAATTTCATGGGGAGATAGCTTTTGTGTACCATAAAGGAAAATCCTACACATTTAATTATCCAAGATGGTGCCAATGTTTCTCATGCCATGTATGTGAATTGACCTAGAAAGGGAAGGGTATTTAGTCATTGCCAGAGATATCATTTTGTGATTCTTAGCACTCCAAATTTTGGAAATGGAAGCTACCTTGAGTAAAGATTATCTTTACCAAATCCCTATATGAAGCAGGAAAGCAAGGTTCCCTGGGGTGGGGGACACATCTAGAAACTATCCCCCCTCCCCATCATGGCTGAAGAAAGTTGAGAAGCATTTATTTTTAGCTGAGGAGGGGCCTTCAGTTCAAGTTGTAGAAGAGAAGGCTTCAAACAGGTGTGGTGGCCTCTTCTCCTGAGATGTGTCAACTGACGTATTCATCTCATAGGAATGGAAAGACATGCTTAGAGCCACCAAGTACAGGCAGCTGCATCAAAGTATCTCTTTGGGGAGACCCACACCCTTGGAATTAGAGTACTATAAAAATCGGAGGCAGGGTGCCTAGCCGAGATATAAAAGGAGTGACTGCTGTCTCCACGTGCAGAGCTGACACCGTGGGTCCTTCTTGGTAGGCAAGGTGTGCTCTATGAAGCTTGTCTGGAGCCAAGGGTTTGGGATAGCATGTTCTCACTTGAGCACCTACTATGTGATTACCTACACTTTCCCACTTTAGTCCCCTTTGACAAAAAGCACATGGCTGCTAACCACATGGTCAGTTGGGGCCAGAACTGCCTGCCACATGACTGGGCGGCTCTGCTGGGATTAAGCCTCTTATCCTGGCTTCATTTGCACCTGGCTTTAACTGAGCCACACATTGGGCAAAGTCATCAGTGAGCCATTCTTTGTTGAAGCAGACTTGCTACAGGTAACAGCCGAGCCTGGGTACCTAAGCGTCTCCTCACCTTTGCCAATCAAAAACTCTTTTCCTCAGGTCCTGGGGGTGGGGTTGGGAGAGTGGCACTCAGATGTTTAAGAAAAGTCCCTGTATTGGAAGCCAGTTATGCACAGCAGCTGGCTGCTCCCAGTCTTGGAGGATTTGCTCGGACGAGGACAACTGAATGTACAGATTTAAAGCCTCTGTTCTCGTGTTAGAGGTTGGCACTTGTTAGATCCACTCCGCTAGACCACAAACTCTGTCATGTTCTATTTGCATGGCCCGTAGAGTCAAACTCAAGCAGTCACTGTTATACTTAAATATATTCTGAATGAAGTTAATTTGCTAAAGGTTTAACTAGGTGTCTGGTTAATTGTGTGGAGTAATTCAGAGTCACCTCAGCACAAAAAGCCCACAAACCTGGGCTTTGGAGGTAGAGTGAAAAGAGCTCTGGTGTGGGGCTCAGGGGCAGCAGGAATTTGGCACCTGTATTTAGCTGTGTGCCTGGGGTAAGCTTGTTAATCTTGGTTTCACCATTTCCACCCCAGGCATGAGAAATGCTGACCTGTTTGAGTGGTCAGGAGATAATATCTATCAAAGAACCTAGCTTGGAGCCTGGGATATGGTGGGATTCTGATAAACGTGAATTGTCTCCTGGGGGTGGGGGGAGCAAGAGACCCTTGCTTAACCCTGTCCCCGCTATACTCTGAGAAATGCTGGCTGAGTGCTCAGGCCTGAGATGGGGAAAGAAGAGCCTGTTCCTTCTTCCAGACCAAGCCTTCTGGCCTCCCCACTTGCTTCAGCCATTGGGTTGGTTAGCTTAGGGCCAGCGGAGAAATGGACTTTTCTCATAGTTTCTGCTCTGAGGGTCTTGAGACCTGATCACTGAGGTAGAGAGGAATCATGATCATGGTTCATGGTATGCAAAGAAGATGTTGAGGTGGAGGGATTTTGCTAGCACTAGAAATAGCCCATGGCCCCACCCTGGAACTGCCCTCCAGCTCCAGGAGGAAAGGAAATGGGCACACTGCAGTCCCATCCAGGCAGGTGGGGCAGGAGATGAAAGGGGCTAGCCGGCCTTCAAGGGAACATACTGGCTTTGATCTCAGCAAAGGAAGAAGGGAGGTGCTAACCCCTCTCCACCCGTTCCCCTTTCTCTGCAGCACTCCTTTTGCTTCCTGGGCTTCAGCTGAAACATTTTTTTTTTTTAGGGGAACAAGGTAGTGTGGGGCAGGGCAAATGGAAGGTATGCAGTGGGGCAAAGGGCTGGGGTTGAAGGTAATGGCTGCTTTGGGGTAGTCATTGCAGGGTCCGAGTCTTGACCCCACGAGTCAATGAATAAAGGAATGTAAATAGTTTGTCTCCAGTTCAGTTCAGCCCAACTTAATTCTCCATTCTTGCTCAATCCTTTGCAGCTCTTGTGCACACAATGAACCCAGCACACAATTGGATACCTGGTCAGAAAGATAGCAGGGGAAGCCTTTGAGGCTGTTGTTATTTCTCCATCATCCTGCCTGGTCACGGGAAACCCAGGCAGAGACCTAAATCAGCGGATTTTTCTATCTTTCCCTCAACACTTAGTAACTCCCTACTATGTGCTGGCCTAGACTAGTCACAAGGGTACAAAGACAATGAGGTATGCTTAATAGCTCAGATAACTGTGGAGCAGTGAGATGAGGAACGTTATAAAGGTAACAAACAGTGTTAAAATCAAAGCGGCGACAGCTAATGTTTATTACAGGCTTATCAGTTGTCATGTATGTAAAGTATCCAAGTATTTTTTAATGGATTGAACTTAATTCTCACAACCAACCTATATGGTGTGTATCACTGTTTCCATTTTAAGGTGGGGATCTGAAGCATGCATTAGGCACAAAGCTAAACTCTAAAACTATGTTATCCTAGAGGTCACCTCTGTAAGGTACACCAGAGGGAGGTCTGGCCAAGGGAGGATGGAGGTGGGGAAAAGGCATTCCTAGCACAGCCCAGGCTAAGGCAAGGTGCCTGAAGCAGGAGAGCACCAAATTAGGGATAATTAGCTGTAGGTAAGGAGACTGTGGGGGAAAGCAAAAACTTTGTGGCAGGCCCTGCCAAACCATGCCTTTACCTTTGCCCCCATAAAGGCAGAACACAGTTTTGTTCTCTGCCATGTTGCCATTTCTCAAAACAATACTTGCATTTCATAGGTGGTAAATAAATACGTGTGGGATAATGAGTGGAAGCTTGGAGCAGATACAGGAAGTGAACGGGCTATCGGTGTATAAGAGAAGGCTCACTGGCTCCCATGTGGAGTCTGTTGGAATTTGAGGAATGAATGTGAGTACGGTCACCTGCTAGGAAGCTGGTGCTACAGCCCTGAGGGTTGCTCATCAAACTGGGACAGGGACACTTGTGGGAGTAATGGCAAAGGAAAACCTGCAAAGATAGTATCAACAGGATGGAGCAGTAACTTGGATCTGGGGAGTAAGGGAGAGAGTAAAGATGTCTGGCCTTGCAGGAGGAACAGTGAGAGGATGTAGCCTGTGGACCCAGAAGAAGGTGTGGAGGTTTGAGGGGTGATTCTAGTGGGAAGCACACAGAGTCAGGATCCTAGTGACAAAGGTCTATGTGTGAGAGTAGGCCCAGTGGAAGGGGAGGCTGGGCCTCTCACGGCACATGTGTTATAGATTTGGGCATTACCAATGACAACAAAGTTAAGGAAACAGACTGCCTTGGTCAGCAGGGTAGAGGGCCTGCAACAGAGGGGAGAGGAAAGTAGCGGGAAGAAATCATGGCAAGCCAGAACACTTCTGGGCTGGTCAGTGGAAGTGGAAGCAGTTCTGGCAACTAAGTTGAAATCTCTCAGAGAGTTTAAAGATTTCACTTTGATTTTATGTGCATGCATGTTTTGCCTGCATGTGTGTCTGTACATCACGTGTGCCTAGTGCTCTTGGAGGCCAGATGAGGGCACTGGATCACCTGGAACACTGGGGTTACTGATGGTTGTGAGCTGCCATGTGGATGCTGGAAATTGAACCTGGGTCCTCTGCAAGAGCAGAGCTCTTAACTGATGAACCATCTCTCCAGACCCTTCTAGAGACTTTAAATGAGATGAGGTCTAAACTGTCTCTCTCTTGTACCCACAGGAAGGAGGATATGGACAGAGGCTTGCTCAGAGAAGGGCAAGGATTTAGACAGGAGAGAGTAGAGAGGAGAATTCAGATGACAGTACCTTATTTTAAAGGACTTTCATCTGGTATGGGGCTGTGGGGAGGATTTAAAATGGGTGCATCTTGAGTATATTTACAGGTACTGGGGAAGGAACCTACGACATGGAGGCAAGAACAGCCCAAGAAAGAGTCACAGAAGGAAAGTACTGCTTTATGCATCTTTATATTACCCATGGTTCTTAGCACAAGGCCTGGAAAACAGGTGCTCAATTCATATTTGATGCATGAGTAAGATAAAGTGTGATTGAGATTCCATAGTGGTTCACATCCAGTGGGAGAACTAGGATCTTGAAGGATGGGGGTGATGGCAGACAGGCAGTGGAGAGTTATATGTGGTAGGGGTTTCTTAAATGGAATCAAGATATATGTGGAGACCACCAAGGCCTAATGAGGTAGCCAGAACTGGAAAAGGAGAGCTTTGGCTTCAGGTTGAGGAGACAGACTCTCCATGGTAGGCATTGGGGCAGGCTCATGAAAGAAAGGCTAGTGATAAATGGGGAGGCTAACACAATGGAATTCAGGGAAAAGCAGTGAGGACTTGAACCATACTTGTTGTAGGATGGAGTAGATAGGATACCCTAAGGGGAAACTCAACAGGATTTGGCAGTTTGTCATTGGCTGTGGAAGAAGGGAGTTTGTGGATTCTGAGTCAGGATGAGTTGGAGGATCTCAGTGCAGCTGATAGGAATGGATTTACTGAGGTAAATTACGTGGTGTGAGACTGACCAATGGAAGATGGGCTTGCTGTTAGTTGGATTTGACATGACAATGATGTTTCACAGGTGGCTGGAGATGTGATAGCAGTGTGTGTGAGTGAAGTCATGACAGAGGACCAAGGTACACCACTGGAAGAAGGGTGATACTTGGAAGGATATTTGGGGGATAAGAATTGCAGTGAGCAGTAGGGCAAAAGAGCCAGCAGAAAGAGAGGGGGACAGTGAACAGAAGCCTCTTGTCATTTCAGATGAGAAGCAATAAAGAAGAAACTTAAAGGGCTATAGCTTCTCATGCTTCCAGCTCATCCCTGGGGACAGAGCTGCCTCCCCATCTCTCAGCCAGCTGGGGATATAATGGTACTGCTTCTGTCCAGCTCTCTTCCTGGAATACTCTAAGTGACTCTCAAACTTCTCATTGTTAACTCAAATTCCTTCCTTTTCTAAAAATTACATTTAATTCCACCAGGACAAGTCCAAGGTTAGTGTCAATCTTTCTTACAGACCTGAAGCTTTTCTCTGTGACTATTTGGGAACATTGTGTCTCTGACTGTAACCTGGGCCCTGGCCAGGAAGAGCACTGCTTGTTCTGCATCACCTTGTGAGCAGAACTCATCATAACCAGAATAACATAATACCAGTACTTTGAACCCTAACATCCTCTCACATGATGCATCTCAAACTTTCCTGTATCTCCAATTATTCCATCAAAGAACCTAGGTCCAACCATGATGGAAACGAAAAAGCCCTCTCTTTTCTCAGAAAAACATTTCTGTTTACAGGAAAGTCGGTTATTACATATGTCATTGATGGTACATTTTAAGGACATAAAATTGCAGTGGTATTATTGGGAGTAAATTTTATTGCCATGGCTTTATAATACAAACAAACAAAAATAATAACTCCATTAGTTGCTGTTTTGAACCAGCAGGAAACAGAACATCAAAGGCAATTGCTGGCAGGCAGAGGATGGAAGGTAGGACTATCCAGAGCAGGACCCAGAGGTCAGGGTGATATATGCTATTGTATAGATGTTAGGTGGACAAGAGGGTGGAAGAAAAGGCAGATTGTTAGTTGCTAGAATGGCAACCTGGCAACTGTCTCAACTCTAGGTACCTGTACGCCTCATCTTAATTGTTAGATAAAGCCAGGATGTATGAACTGCTTAATGAGGAGGCCCATACCCAAGAGTATAACTATACCAAGAACTGTGTCTTTGAATGAACGAATGAATAAGTTATGGAAATAGTTTTATTATTTGGTATTTTTTTCATATGCTGCTAAGGATAGAACCCAGGACCATGCACATGCAAATTATGCCTTCTACCCGGAGCTGAACTCCAGCCCTTATTCTGATGGTTTAAAGCAATTTTTCTTTTTTATTATAATTTTTAAAACATTTGCTATTGAAAAAGTCTAGTAAGCAAAATGGCAAGGTAAATCCAGAAATGTTATCTTACTTGAGCACTGAACACATTTAATCAGAGAATGTGCCCAATATTAACAAGTCTTATTTCATTAGCCAATGAACTTAGAAGTGACTTGTGCATATATCTATAGCCTGTTTACCTAATTAACCTATTTAGTGAGGTTCCTGAAATAGCCAATGCACAGCACTACATATACACATGAGCATGCATTCTGTTGGGTGCTAAGTATCATTCTAGAACCCCTAGAAAAGTGGAATGAACAAAACAAAAAGAATCAGGTATGGTGGCAGTTCTCAGGATAAAAATGTAGAGAACAATATAATAGGAGAAACAGGAATAACTGTAAATATATAATAAATATATTGGTTCAGTGTGTGCATCATGGGACCAGTTAGGTGGCTTGTCCAATAGCTTAATGATAATACTATTAAAATCATCACAGCTGTGCATTTGAACCCAGTGGGTTTTTCACTAAGTCATGAATTAGCTAAAGACAAGGACTTCTGGAGTCATGTGTGATGAGCCTTTAACCGCAATTATGCCCTTTACTAGCTGTGTGATCTTAGGAAAATCTTTGCTATTAATCTCTTGGCTTTCTTGTTTGTAAAGTAGGAAAAATAACAGAACCTAGTTTATAGGGTTGCTGCAAAAATATAAATGAGGTGACTCACAGGAAGTACTTGCGATAGTACCTGTCTTATAATAAATGTTTAACAAACATCATTATTTAATGCTAGATACTCTTCCTTCTTCTTAGGCCTTACCAACTATACAAAGAAATAGGATTCTGGATATAATGGACAGCGAGTAAAATCAATTTCTGTACAGATGTCTGTTCTCATCAAAGTGGGTGAGTTTAGAACTTAGCCTGTCTTCATGAACTCTGAAATCAGAGAGCAGCAGAGATCAAGAGAAGGATCAAGTGGAAATGGCTAAGAAAAATGGACAGGGATGAGGAGCTGGAAGTGGTGGGAGGAAAGGAGGACGAGGTAATAGAAAACGAGTTAATTCACATAAAGCATGGACAGTGCCTGGCCTAGAGTAGTTGCTCAGGACCTCGGGAAGAGGCAGGCAAGACAAAGGTAGGGCTTTCCACCTCTCTAGGTTTTCCCTGAAAACCAAAATTTTCCTTCAGGGCGTGGTTTTAGTGGAAGAGCCCTGGCCAAGAGCAATACCTTCTCTACATTACTACCGATACTCAAGTTTCCACTATTAGAGAGAATTCCTCCTTCATAAATACATGCCGGGCCAACTTTGGTTACACCATATGGCTCTGTTGATGAAATGAATATTTTGGAAACAGGCCTACACATCAAGCTTTTTTTTTTTTTTTTTTTTTTAACATTCAGCTTTCCTTTGGCCAAGGATGGTGATAAAAGATGGGATTACACAGGGGTATTGTTTTATCTGGCTTGTTTGCTGGACAAATATTAAGATGACTTTGGAAACATATTCTGCTGGAGGAAAAGTAACCATTACCTTGGTGGACCGGCTAAGCAATTACCCTTTCTATATCCCTAAGCTACCTGACATGCTGTCCTCACCTCCTTGATCAATTCTTGCTCAGACACTTCAGCATATCGCAGTTTTGCTTCCTCCCAACACCCTATGAAACTTCAGTTTAGTGATTGCTCTCATTTCATTGGTAGTGACTGCTGTCAAAGAAGTTTCTGAGGCTGGGTCTAGAAAATGTGCCATACTCAACTTCCAGTGTACGGAGGGTACTGGGTAGTGGGGAGGGCAGAGCTTAAGTCAGCTGTGTTCTATCTTCATTTGCTGCTACTACTGTATTAGGAGACTAAAAGTATTAAGCCTGGTAGAGAAAGCTTGTAATCTCAGGATGCTGAGGCAAGAGGACGGCAGGTTCAAGATCTTCCTGGGCTACAGAATGAGGTCCAGGTCAGCCTGGGCAACTTAGTGTGATCCTATCTCAAAATCAAGTTTAAAAGGACTGGGAGTGGAGCTCTGTGGGAAAGTGCTTTCCTAGCATGAGCTTGGGCCCTAGTTCCTGTGCCAGTAGGGTACACAGAGAGATCAAGGACCAACGGTGACCTCCCAATTGTCCAATATAATGTTTGCTTCTCAGTTACCATTCATCATATTTGATCCTATATCATCACATGCCAAGCTCTCCTCCCCCTTAGATCCTCCCCATCACCATCTACCATTGCTTCCCCAATCCTTAGGGTGGACCCTCCCACTTCATCTGTGTCTGAAGTACAGTCTCCTGTCACATCTTCAGCCTCTCTTTCTCTCTGCCAAAGCACACATTTTCTGTTGCCATTTTGATTAAATGTCTGCAGGGGCCCTGCAAGTGTGGACCCGGATGAAATTTGTCCCCTTCTCTGACTTGCATTTCAAGTCATCTGCGGAACATTTCCATCTGGAAAACTTGAATTCTTGGCCCTCAAAGCTTCATGTGTTCCAAGTAGACCTAATCCAGTTCATAGAGAATGAACTCCCTTCATAGAGAATGTACTCCTTTCTCTGTTTCCTCGCGGTACCATGGGTGAGTCCCACCATACAATAAGGCCCCTTAGTAAATATTTAAATTTATGACCCTGCCCAGGTGAGTGTCTTTGTGATTTGTTTGGAAGCAGTAGGTTTTGTAGAAGATATCCCTCACTGTGATCTTCCTATTGTTTGATGAGCAATGACTTTTTTCGACAACCAAGTAAAATAAATCTCTTCTATCTAACTAATGTGCAAAGAGATAGAACGAGGTCCCGGGGCACTTCGAGGACTTCAATTCTCTCTTGAGGTACTTTGTAAAGTCTAAAAGCACTGAATGCTTATCTCTTGGCAGGGTGCAGTGTGCTAGGTGCTAGGAGACAATGGTGAAGGCCTCAGGCCTTGAAGGGCTTATCTAGTAGGGAATATAGACGTGGGCAGGAATATCTCCACTAAGGGAATAGCATAGGGTACTTGACTGTCTAGGATGATGGGAATTCTGAAGTGGGAATTGGGGATTGTGAAGGTACAGACTGGACTTCAAGAAGATGATGAGAAGCAATATAGCTGTCATAAAGGATGAGAAATGTCTAAATAGAAGGAAGAGAAGGTAAGAAAGGCAGAAGAAATAGAGTGATGACAATGGAGAGATAGGTGAACATGTTACCAAACATTAATTCACAGACTCAGGAGGCTACAGCAGGAAGATGGTGAGTGGATCGTGGATTCAGCATCAGCCTAGGTTACATCATGAGATCCTGTCTCCAAAAAATTCATTATATGGGAAGGACAGAGGACTGGGTCAAAATCAGTACCAGTATAGACCTCTGGGTAACTTTCTTCTCCAAATAGCACATTTTCCTTTTGTGCTGACTGCTGACAAATTGACTGGTGTGGTAGGGAGAGGGCAAAGCAGCGGATGGACCAGATACTCCATCATCGTGGGATTTCTTACTGACACATCCATCAGATCGATTACTTCAGCACAAACTAGGCTTGCACTTTCTAGGACCTATCGATTCATTTGCTTACTGATTCGGATGATACACATGATTCCTGAGCATGTCTGTGTGCCAGACATGGCCTAGAATAGATGAACGAGACTCAGTTCCTGTCCTCATGAGTGAATGGAGAGCCAGCTCTGGAAGTGATCAGTCGCTGTGGTCTAAGAAGTGCCACCACAGGGGAGCCAGCAAAGGGTTCTTATCAGTGGATGAGCAATGCTACAGAACCTTGAAGGGGCTGGACAGCCAGACCTGCGTTAGAGGCTTTTGTCTTGGAAGCCAAAGTCCTTCACTCTGTTAACCCCTAGAGCTTTTCTCTAGGTCTCTTCCTTTGATCCTCAGAAACAACTCTTGAAGGATAATGGGGTAGGGGCCTATAGGCCATAGGGAAGATGAAGCTGAATAAAGTCATATACTTGGAGTTAGCCTCTAACTTTATTTTCCCACCAGCTTTGAGTTTTCTGTCAGAAATTCAGATCTGCCCAAGTCATTCCTCTTGCTTAAAAACTATTGTAGGCTCCCCCACTTTTCCAAGGCCAAGCCCAATGCAAAAGCAAGAAACACAAAGGCTTTTAGTCTGTTCCAGTAAACAGACTTTTCCAGCCTTATCTTATACCAAGGCTGGTCTGAGGCCCTCTCTCTGTGGACCCATTGAGCTGTAGCATTTCTCCCACTCTTTTATCTGATCAACACCACTGTCTCCCCTGAGCCCTTGCTGAAGGTTGGCTCTCTGCTCCATGGTTCCAGGTCCTAAGATAGACCAAGTGCCTCCCATAAGCCCACAGTTAACTGGCCAGTGTTCTATACTTATCACATTGAGTGCAACAGTTGTTTATGTGTGTCTTTCCTTTACTGAACAGTGTCATCCCAACTGTGGGGGCTGGGCCCTATCTTTTTTTTTTTTTTCTCATTTCTGACATCTGTATCAGCTTGGCCAGTAGGTACTCCATACAGTTTTGCTGGGTGAATGAATGACTCTGACATGTGGCCAGTTGGGCCTGGTTGTTGTCAACAGCTGGCATTACTTAACATGAGAGCTGCATAAAAAACTGAAAGGGCAGCCAGCAGAGCTGAAAAGCAGGCGGCTCTAGTGACATCATGACAAAAACAAAACAAAACTGGAGAAGGCTGGGACAAATGCCCCCACTCAGGCTGTAACAAGCGACTCTCACTTCTGAGCAGCCCTTTTTGTCTGCCTGCCCATTTACTTTCGAAAACCCAGTCATGGAAATGACTCTAATTATTCATGGTCAGTGGCATATCCAGGAAACACTCAGTTTACAAGCAATTAAAATACACTAAAATAGATTTATACAGGTTGAACTTGATCGTGCTGGTGAGAAGGGAGTGAGTGGCTCATGTCTTGGAGGGCGATTTGCTTGCCAAGGCTGCTCTTCATCACTCTTTGTCTCCTTGCTGCATTGGGTAAGGGACAAACATGGCAAACATCTGGAGGTACCACTTAAGAGCTCCCTGTGAAGAGCATGTAGAATTCAGTCCACAGATGTTGCCTTCATATGGCTGGCTATCCTATAAAGGTGTCGTCAGTATGGCTGTGACCCAGCCACTGCTGGAAAGCCCCTCAGAACTGTCACCAAGAGCTTGGTTTCCAACAGGGGAGCTACTCACTATCGCATAATCCTTCAAGGGTTAGTCTCTTCACTGATAAAATGGGGACAGGAATCCCTACCCCATTATCCTTCAAGCGTTGTTTCTGAGGATCAAAGGAAGAGACCTAGAGAAAAGCTCTAGGGGTTAACAGAGTGAAGGACTTTGGCTTCCAAGACAAAAGCCTCTAACGCAGGTTCTGTCTGTCCAGCCCCTTCAAGGTTCTGTAGCATTGCTCATCCACTGATTAGCAAAGGTACATTTAGTTTTGTCCCCTAGTTTATTTAAGAGTCGACACAAGGATGATTCATTGCCTTGCCACACTCAAACCAACAGAGTTTTAACGTCCCTCAAATGAAGATGACAGTTAGCAGCTAAACAAATACAGCATTTGGTCAACAGACAGGGCAGCCAGAGTCCTAACACAGAGTCCAGGGGCTGCAGAGATTTTGTTCCTTTGTTTTCCACAGCAGGCTAAACTTCCTTGGGTTTGACTCTAAGTGGGACAAGTCCTTTAGCTGCTTCCAGAAGCTGGACTAGCACAGAGCTAAGCCATTCAGCTGGCCAGTGTGATGTCACATAATTTAGGGTCATCTCAATGAATTTTTGGAGTTAAGTTTACTGCAAAAAGGACAACAGACAGTCACAGAAGCAAGGTGTGTGGTGGGAAGCAAAGGTCATAGACAAGCAGTCAACAGGAGATATGGGTCTATCTTGAAATCTGACTTTAAACTATTAAAGTGCCATGAGATGCACTAATGACTACTTTTTTACTGTACAACTACAAAAGGACCCTGGGTTCTTCCATGCTTTGTCCCACCTTCCTGCCTTTTGGCTTGCCATCGCCTCTGCAAAGAATTCTTAGACCTCCCTTCTCAACCTAAACCATTACCACTCATTTTTAAAGACCTAGACCAAATATATAACCTCCTTGAAGTCTCCAAAGGCAGAATTCCTTCTTCACTCCTTTTGGCCCCCACAAGGGCTCTCAGCCCCTAGGTTCACTCTGTCTTACTGTTTACTGGCATTTCTTCCCTACCGAGCCAGGAGTGCTGCTCTTAGGAGCCAGAAACACATGGCACAAAGGTGCTCTCTAAGCACAGAGCAGGACACAGAAATGGCCTGAACTTTCTCTCTGGGTTTGCACATGACCCAGGAGGATGTCCCTTTAGGCTTCTGGTTATATTATCCCTGCTTCAACACTGGCTGTACTTGATTAGTAACTACCTCAGGGCCAGCACACAGTGAAATGTCTTCTGCCAGAGTGGCCAGGAAATATGTGAGGAGGTTCAGTCTTGGACAGCCTTCTGGTGCAGGCCTCAACTTAGCTTTCCAAGTGAACAAATGTGAGCTGGAAGGCACTTCTCCCCACTCCAGCCCTCGGCTCAACTCTCCTGTGCTAGCTTCTTAGGAGTTGAGCTTGAAAATTGAAAATGTTATCTATTACCACAGAGGAATGCTTTGTGGATGGAGTCTGACTGGGCTGTGGCTCCTACAGCTCTGGTTCATCACCTTCAACTTTGGATTCTTCCTCTGGCTCTGCTAACTATGAACTCAATGGCTTTGGACTTACTAGTTTATTTCACATTCCAAAAAATGGGAGGAATATGAAATTGTGGCATGGGACAAATAAAAAACTTGACTTCCAATCCTATGGATAAGGGAAACAACAGCTGATGCTGATAGAATCTGTAAGATTTTGGTATTTTGACCATTTCTGTCTGTGTGACTCACTATGCATCAAACCCAGATGTACAGTCTCTGGGGATGAAGGGCAGACCAACACCTCTGACCCAGGCTGCCCAAAGTGGGCATACATGGCAGGCAACTGGACTCAAAGCACAGAAAGAGATGCTCAGCTGTGTCTCTTGCTTCCCAAGAGAGACCACAAACTACACAGTCTGAAAGCTGTGCCTCCCAGAGCAGTTTATTATCAAAATTAAATAAAACTCATGACAAAGTCAATCTGACACATATTTAATGATATGCATAATTATTATTGTGCTATAGTGTAATTAGGCATAATGGTAAGCAACCCTTGGGGATGAGTGTGATTATGATTTATTTTTATATAGCTAACCAGAGATGTCTGAGGTCAGCCAGTTGGGGGTCGGGACTGAGGTTGGGTGCGCATGGTGTTCCTCAGCGTATCCTTTTACCCCTTATTAGGAAGTAGAAGATATATTTGAACAGGAGTGTGGATCTTGAATGGCTGTTTTCTCTGGGCAAGGGTGGCTGTCCCCTGGGGCTAGAGAATATGCAATGTTCACAGAGGCTTCAAAATGAATAGTGTCATTTTCCATGAGGTCTGAAATTCTACCAACCAGTCTTGAACCTGAATATTTTGGTCTTGTTTATATTCCAATTTGAACAAATTTATATTAAAATGTTGTTTTAGATGACTGGGTAAAATGTGGTAGACACTAATGTTAGATGATTATATTATTAATTTGGCTGTTTGATGATTTTATTGTGATTATATTAAGGTCATTATTGGGATAGGACTGTAGCTTGGTGGTAGAGTGCATGTTTAGCACTCTTGAGGCCCTGGGTTCAATTCCTAGCATACCCTAGCCCCTTATCTACTGGGAACACTTATTTACTGGCCCCTTTTAGAAACAAGGGAGGACAGAATAAAAATGGTGCGTGCTGATAATTGTTGAAGCCAGGAGGAGTGGGTACATAGCAGTCCACTGTTTGATTTTTCCTCTCTTTTATATATGCTTAAACATTTACATAATATCACAGTCTTCTCTGGCATGGATTCACACACTGCTAAAAATTAATGTGGTCATGTTACTACTATCTAGCACATACAGAAGCTTCTGAGAATGGATTTTACTTGGGGAGTCTTGGGTGGGTAGATAGGTCTATGTTGGAACATGAAGCACTTTTAGAAAGCAGGAGTGTTGCCTAGCAGAGAGAAATACATGTAAGTGATAGGGGATTTTCAATGGTTATAAGACAGTGTAGAAGTCCTGGAAGAGAAGTCAGAAAATGACCAAGGAGAGGAGAGAGCACAGAATAGGTGTCCCTGTCAGTCCTCTTGGCCTATTGTTGGTCTGTAGGCTCCCAGACAATGGGCTGTTTGTTAATTCTCTCTGGCTTCCTGAGATTTCCTAAACATGAATTAGTGTATTTATTTCACTCATTCATTTACTAAAAAATATGTATTAAGTGTCTTTAGCTTGGCAAGGCCAATGGATGCCTGTGGGTCAGCATATGGGGTATAGTATTGAGCAAAGTCTTCAGGGAACTCCCATTCTAGAGCCATGGTTCTCAACCTTCCTAATGCTGCGACCCTTTAATACAGTTCTTCATGGTGTGATGACCCCAACCATAAAATTACTTCATTGGTATTTCATAACTGTCATTTGTTACTATTATGAACTGTAATGTAAGTATCTGTGTTCTCCAAAGGTTTTAGGTGACCCTTGTGAAAGGGTCACTCAACCCCCAAAGGGGTTGTGACCCTCAGGTTGAGAAACACTGTTCTGGTGGGAGGAGACATGCAGTAAATTACAAACAGGTATAGCATACGGCAGATAGTGATAAGTAGGGTACAAGGGACAGGGACTACTGTTGAATTAGTTGTTCAGGACCAAGCTTGCATGATACTTGGGCCTTTACAAGCTGTTTCAGATATCACCCCCTGTCTCCTGTAACTAGGTTTTTGGCTATGTTGCCATGGCTCTGCATTTATCTGGTTTATGGCTCTGCATTTTACCAAGTGACCTTTTAGCGTGTATATATACTTTAACCCCATTCCTGATTTCATTCTGACCTCCTGAGTAATTCACATGGCTCTTTTGAAATCTCCAGTTGCTACTTCCTTCAGGGAGTGATGACACGCCCTTTTTCCTTCCTAACTGCATGTCATCTCTGGGTCTTCTCATATTCTATAGCATCTTTGCACACAGTCTCTACTAAAGTGTAAACCATTGTGGATTGTAATTCACTACTTGACAGATGGAGCTCTTGGGGGATAGAGTGTGCCTTTTTATTTCTGCACATGGTGGGGATCTTGTACATGTTGATAAATGCATGAGTAGACAGACAGTCAGACAATAAGTGTGGATAAAAGGCCTGCTGCTGTTATTTGTTTTCCTGAATCAGTGACAGAGCTAAGTCCTTTATTCACTCACGTGCACTGAAAGCTTGCCAGCTCAAGGCCTTAGAGATAAGACTAACTTCATAGAGTTTATATTTGACTCAACTTTATCCTCACACAATAAGAGGGAGGTACTGGACATAGTCCCATTATATAAAGAAGTGAGGCTTAAAGATATTAAGTAACTTGTCCAAGGCCACAGAGCTTGCAGGTTGAAAGTTAGACTCCAATCTCTGGTCTGTGGGATTCAAAAGCCATTGTTTTAGATCCAGCATCAGCAAATAAAAGCCCATGAGTTGAATCTTTCCCTCTGTCCTTTTTCTCTGAAATATGTTACTCTTTTACAGTACATGATTTAGTATGTTTACAAGAAGTATATTTACATGGCTGTGCAACCAGTATCTAATTCTCGATCATTTTCATGACTCCAGAAGGAAGCTCCATGCCTACTAGGCATTCACCTCCCCTTCCTCCAGCTCCTGGCAACCGTGAATCTGCTTTTTGTTTCTATGGATATGCAGATTCTGACCAATTCATATAAATGCCTTTTGTGTCTTTTCCCCATTTTGTGTACATATTTAAGGTTTACTATGTTGTATCAGTACTTTATTATGTTTATGACTATGCTTATGCTCATAAGAGTCCAAAGAGAAATAGTCTAAATGATAGATAAAATTTACACCCTCCCACAATTGCCTCTTAATGTCCTCCAGATCTTTCCTTCTTTTCTCCCTTCCTTCCTTCCTTCCCTCCCTCCCTCTATTCATCCACCCACCCACCCATACATTCATCCATCCAATGGTTTTACATCTGCAGTTTCAACAAAATGGATTATAAATTTTCAGAAAAAAAAACAACAAATCTGCAGTGAACATATATAGCCTCTTGTTACTACTGTCTATAAAACACTGTATGACAACTATTTGCACAGTGCTTACACATTGTTAGCTTTGGTAAATAGATACTATTTAAAGTATACAGGAGGATGTACAAAAGGCTATATCTAAATACTAAACCATTTTATATAGGTGACTTGAACATCCTAAGATTTTGGTATCCTGAGGGTCTTGGAACCAATCCACTAAGGATACCAAAGGTTGTTTGTGTGCCTGTATGTGTGCATGCATGTTTAGATATGTTTTTTTGTTTATCCACATACCAGTACTACTCAGCTATTAAAAACAATGAATTTATGAAATTCTTAGGCAAATGGATGGAACTAGAAAATATCATCCTGAGTGAGATAACCCAATCACAAAAGAACACTCACTGAAGAATATGGTATGCAATCACTGATAAGTGGATATTAGCTCAGAAGTTCAGAATACCCAAGATACAATTCACAGACCACATGAAGCTCAAGAAGAAGGAAGACCAAAGTGTGGATACTTCGGTCCTTTTTAGAAGGGGGATCAAAATACCCATGGGAGAAGATACAGTGTGGAGTAGAAACTGAAGAAAGGCCATCCAGTGACTGTCCCCCCTGGGGATCCATCCCATACACAGTTACCAAACCCAGACACTATTGTGCATGCCAACAAGTGCTTGCTGACAGGAGCCTGATATAACTGTCTCCTGAGAGGTTCTGCAAGTGCCTGACAAATATAGAAGTGGATGCTCACAGCCATCCATTGAACTGAGCACAAGGTCCCCAATGGAGGAGCTAAAGAAAGGACCTAAGGAGCTGAAGGTGTTTGCAGTCCCATAGGAGGAACAGCAATATGAACCAACCAGTACCCCCAGAGCTCCCAGGGACTAAACCAACAACCAAAGAGTACATATGGTGGGACTCATAGCTCTAGCTGCATATGTAGCAGAGGATGGCCTTGTCAGACATCAATGGGAGGAGAGGCCCTTGGTTCTGTGAAGGCTTGATGGCCCAGTGTAGGGGAATGCCAGGACAGGGAGGCGGAAGTGGGTGAGTTAGTGAGCAGGGGGAAGGGGAATGGGATGGGGGGGGGGTTGGAAGGGAAATGAGGAAAGGGGATAGCATTTGAAATGTAAATAAAGAAAATACCTAATAAAAAAAAGAAACTGCCAATTTCTAAAGTGGTAGCAATATTTTAGGTTCCCATTAGCAATTCATGCTGATTTCATTTTTTCAACAGGCTTAAGGTGAATATTTGCTATTGTATATAATATGTGTGTACACACATGTGTGTGCTCCTGTGTACATATGGGTGTACCTCCAGAGCACTGAGGTTACAGCTGTGTGCTACCACAGTCAGCTATGAATTTTTCTTTCTCTCCTTTTGTGGTGCTAGGGATCAAATGCAGGGGCGTATAGTCACGTTAAACAGATGTAGATACCTGAGCTACATCCATATTGTATGTTTTTTTGTTATTGTTGTTGTTGTTCATAGCTGGGTTTGGTATCAGGGTAATACTTGACTCAGAATGAGTTGGAAAGTTGTATTTGTCAAGATTTCCACAGAGAAATGAAAAAAGTGCATGCATATTCAGTCTGAGGGCGGAAGACTAATGTAGCTGAGCAGTCAGGATAGAGAGGGAGAGGCCAAGGTATAGAGAGAGAATTCTTCCTTTGAATTTTTCTTTTATTCAGATCCTCAATGGCCTGGATGATGTTCACTTATCCTGTTCAAGGAACCGGAAGCTAATCTCTTACAGAAAAAGGTTTTCAGATGCAGCCAGAAATGGTTAACCAAATTCCTGGGCATTTTTCTTTTTCTTTTTTTTTTTTTTTTTTTTTGCCTAGTCACAGAATTTGAGTCATGTTTTCTGTTTTCCTTTGTGAGTTTACCTAACTTAATCAATTTTGATAAAAATTTCAAATAACTTTTGGCTTTATTAATTAAAAATATTTTTTTCTGGAGCTGCCTGTGGTAGCACATACTTTTTTCTTTTAAAAATTTTTTTAATTATTTATTTTTATTAGATATTTTCTTTATATACATTTCAAATGCTATCCCGAAAGTTCCCTATACCCTCCCCCCCCGACTCCCCTACCCACCCACTCCCACTTCTTGGCCCTGGCATTCCCCTGTACTGGGGCAGATAAAGTTTGCAAGACCAAGGGGCCTCTCTTCCAGCCCAGCAGTCAGGAGGCTGAGGCAAACCTCTTGTAGTTTAAGGCTAGCCTGGTCTACAGAGTGAGTTCTCAGACAGGCAGAACTCACAGAGAGACCTTTTCTTACACTGCTGCCATATCTTTTGTTTTGTATTTATTTGTTTTTATGTATAAGTGTTTGCCTATATATATATGTCTATGTACTACGCATGTGCCCGGTGTCCTTGTAAGACAAACATGCAAGCAAATGGAAAAAGAAGTTTCAGATTCCCTGGAACTGGCATTATATAGACAGTTGTGAGCTGCCTTGTGGGTGCTAGCAATTGCAGTCAGTAGTCTTAACCACTGAGGCATATCTCTACCCTCCTATTTTATTTATTTATTTTTATCAAATTTTTATTATTTCTTTTACTTGCATTTTTTTTGATGCATACCAGCACTCTATTTTCTTAAAATGGAAGGTTAGGTTTCAAATTGTGATGCATCTTTTGTTGTTGTTGTTGTTAAATAGGCGTTTGCAGCTATAAATTCCCCTCAAATTGTTGCTTTTACTGTGTTTCATAAATTCTTTATGCATTATGTGTTGTATTATATAAGCTCTGGCATATTATTTTCTTTTTTTAAAATTAGTTATTTTCCTCATTTACATTTCCAATGCTATCCCAAAAGTCCCCCCTACCCACCCCCCACTCCCCTACCCACCCACTCCCCATTTTTGGCCCTGGCGTTCCCCTGTACTGGGGCATATAAAGTTTGCGTGTCCAATGGGCCTCTCTTTCCAGTGATGGCCGCCTAGGCCATCTTTTGATACATATGCAGCTAGAGTCAAGAGCTCCGGGGGGTACTGGTTAGTTCATAATGTTGTTCCACCTATAGGGTTGCAGTTCCCTTTAGTTCCTTGGGTGCTTTCTCTAGCTCCTCCATTGGGGGCCCTGTGATCCATTCAATAGCTGACTGTGAGCATCCACTTCTGTGTTTGCTAGGCCCCGGCATAATATTTTCAATCCCAAATTATTTTACAACTTTTTATGAGATTTCTTCTCTTAACCATATCTGCCTGTTCTTCCATAGCCTGACTGCTGAACTGTGAAATTAGTCCCCCTCTGTCCTCAGACTGGAATATATAGCCATACCATATGCATAGAAGTATTCTCTCTTTCTGGAGGACCCTAGCAAATCCAACTTCTCCATTCAGTCTATGTATTATTGAGAAATGTGATGTTTAATTTCTACATATTTGTGAATGAATTTCCCAGATATCCTTTTTCTATGGATCTCTAATTTTTCTTTCCTTCCTTCCTTCCTTCCTTCCTTCCTTCCTTCCTTCCTTCCTTCCTTCCTTCCTTCCTTCCTTCCTTCCATTGACAGGCTCTTACCCTGTAGCTCTGGCTAGCCTAAAAGGAACCTACTACACAGAGCAGGCTGGCTTAGAACTCACACAGATCTACCTGCCTCTGCCTCCAAATGCTGAGATTAAAACTGTGTGCCACCACATCTAATTCTTTTCCATATAATTTAATTCCAAGGCACGTTTGTATGATTTTAATCCTTTTAGATTTAGTTTTATGGTCTGACAATGTCATATCCTGGAAAAATTTATATATGTACTTAAAGAGAATTCCCTGGTTGTCTTCTCATTTTGCTAATAAAGCTATTTTCTTGCTTATTGTCTGTCTAGTTATTCAATACATTATTGAAAGTAGGGTATAGATATTTCCAACTATTATTATTGTATTGTTTATTTCTTCAGTTCTAGCTTCAATTTAATATATTGTTGTTTTGTTGCTATGTGCATATAGAAATGCTTTTTATTAATATAACTATATTAATAATAGTTATTAATATAACAATTTGGTTATTTACACCTGATGTATTTTTCACTATTCCCTTTGCTTTTAACTCATGTGCATCTTTGAGTTTAAAGCATTTTTCTTAAGAACAGTACATAGTTGGATCACTTAAAAACCCATTTTGCCAATCTCTGACTTTTTCTTTATGCATACAAGTATAGCCTTGAACTCACTATGTATGTAGTGAGCATAAACTCAATATGATGGTGGCCTCAGATGATCCTCCTGTTTGCATCTTTTTTTTCAACTTTTTTATTAGATATTTTCTTCATTTATATTTCAAATGCTATCCCGAAAGTTCCCTATACTGCCCCCCCGCCCTGCTCCCCTACCCACCCACTCCCACTTTTTGGTCCTGGAGGTTCCCTGTACTGGGGCATATAAAGTTTGCAAGACCAAGGGGCCTCTTTTCCCAATGATGGCCGACTAGGCCATCTTCTACTACATATGCAGCTAGAGATACGAGCTCTGGGGTACTGGTTAGCTCATATTGTTGTTCCACCTATAGGGTTGTAGACCCCTTCAGCTTCTTCTGTCTGCATCTTTTAAGTGCTTGGGATTACAGCTGTGAATCAGCATACCTAGGTTATGAGGCTCTGGGCATTGAATCCAGGATTTAATTGGTTCTAGATAAGCATGCTACCAACTTAGCCTTATCAATCTCTAGCTTGAATGATAATACTTACTCGTTTACACGTAATATTTACTACTTGTAAGACATAGTTTATGTATGCTATAGTTACAATTCATTTTCTTAAGGTTTAGAGTTTTTTTCTCTATTCTCCCATTTCAGTCTACTTTTTAATTAGTTATCTTCTAGCATACCATTCGAGTTCTTTTGTTAATTTAAATGTATTTATTATACATATTAAGTGTGCAGCTGTATGTGCACACACATACGCACACACACTTAATTTTTTTAGCAATTGCCTAGGGTTTATAATTAGTACCTTACCTCCACCTCCTTGTTTTCTTGAGACAGGGTCTCACTGTGTAGCTCTGGTTTACCTTTACTTTTATCAGTGCCATTTGGATTCATGCTAGTTGTTGAACTTCAATAACAAACACACACTTTGCTCCGCTATAGCTCCACTTCTCACCCCTCCTCTGTGTTGCTATTGATATACAAATCATACCTTTCTTTCTTTTATATATATCAAAGCAGATTTTAATTCTTATTTGGGTATCTACCTTTTATATTACATGGCAAAAATAGCTACAAAGGAAAATGCATATTTCTTTTCTTTCTTGAATCAGAGTCTCAGTATGTAGCCCAGTCTTGAATTCATAATCCCACCATGCCTAGCTTATATGTTTATATTTATATGCATGTATATAGTCATCTTTTCTGGAGTCTTGGTTTCCTCCCATGGATTCAAATGACTGCTTAGTATTATTTCATTTCAGTCCTAAGAAATCGCTTTAGTTCTGCCCTCACCTTTGGTATTGTGGATGGAACCCCAGATCTAACACCTGCTACACCCATTCTACCAATAAGCTACAGCCCCATCTCCTAGTCTTGTCTTGTCTTTCTTTCTTTCTTTCTTTCTTTCTTTCTTTCTTTCTTTCTTTCTTTCTTCCTTCCTTCCTTCCTTCCTTCCTTCCTTCCTTCCTTTCTTTCTTTCTTTCTTTCTTTTTCTTTTTTTTTTTTTCCCCCGAGACAGGGTTTCTAGGTATAGCCCTGGCAGTCCTGGAACTCACTTTGTAGACCAGGCTGGCCTTGAACTCAGAAATCCCCCTGCCTCTCCTGAGTGCTGGGATTAAAGGTGTGTGCCACCATGCCCAGCTTTAGTCTTTTATTTCTTTCTTCCTTTTTTTTTGTTTGTATTTTAAGACAGGGTTTCTCTGTGTAGCTCTGTGTAGCTCACTCTGTAGAGCAGGCTGGCCTGTAACTCAGAGATCCAAGTGCCTCTGCTTCCCAAGTGCTGTGATTAAAGGTGTGCGCCACCATGCCTAGCCCCTAGTATTTTCTTATTGAGCAGGTTTAGTATTTCTTATACCATCAGAACCTCCAAGTGTTGATCTGTTGATACGTTAATTTCTCTTTCATAACTGATGAGTAATTTTGCCAGATAAAGAGTTTTTGAAGGGGGGTCACAAGTCCCTTCCGGTCGGCAC
This sequence comes from Mus musculus, assembly GCF_000001635.26. Lineage (NCBI taxonomy): Eukaryota > Metazoa > Chordata > Mammalia > Rodentia > Muridae > Mus > Mus musculus. The sequence goes on from NC_000086.7 coordinate 102,331,493, forward strand.
CAGCACCAGGTCACCTTGGGCGCAGAGTTGGCGGACACCTCCCCAAGGTCCCTAGAGGACTCTCCACGTGATCTTAGGACCACCAGTGAGTGGAACACAACTTCTGTTCCATTCCAATCGCACGGGACCTGAGACAGCATTAGGGAAGCAGAAAACTCTGCCTGACCAGGGTCACAAGTCCCTTCTGGTCTGTGCTAGCACCAGGTCCACTGGGCGAGGAGTCAAAGGACACCCCCAAGGTACCTAGAGGACAGCTTCTGAGGCAGACCCTGTTTCGGGCTCCAGACATCTGGGCACCTTCCCTGCCAGAGGACAGGTGTCCTCCTCACCCAGGAAGGCTTTGCCGGAGCACCTGGGGAAGCCATCTTGGTTCCTGGATCCCTCTGAGACTAGTCTGCACAGGTGAGAGTGTGGACTACAGAAGCTAACAGCTTCTGGGACAGGCCCTGTTTCAGGCCTTTATCTTCTGCCAGGAGGCAGGTCCGAATGCCAGATATCTGTGCACCTTCCCTGTAAGAGGAGAGCTTGCCTGCAGAGAGTGCTCTGACCTCTGAAACTCAGAGGAGAGAGCTAGTCTCCCAGGTCTGCTGATAGAGGCTAAAAGAATCACGGGAGGAACAAGCTCTAACCAGACACAACTATAACAACTAACTCCAGAGATTACCAGATGGTGAAAAGCAAATGTAAGAATCTTATTAACAGGAACCAAGACCTCTCACCATCATCAGAACGCAGCACTCCCACCTCACCCAGTCCTAGGCACCCCAACACACCTGAAAAGCTAGACCCAGATTTAAAAGCATATCTCATGATGATGGTAGAGGACATCAAGAAGGACTTTAATAACTCACCTAAAGAAATACAGGGGAACACTGCTAAAGAGTTACAAGTCCTTAAAGAAAAACAGGAAAACGCTACCAAACAGGTAGAAGTCCTTAAAGAAAAACAGGAAAGCACATCCAAACAGGTGATGGAAATGAACAAAACCATACTAGACCTAAAAAGGGAAGTAGACACAATAAAGAAAACCCAAAGTGAGGCAATGCTGGAGATAGAAACCCTAGGAAAGAAATCTGGAACCATAGATGCCAGCATTAGCAACAGAATAAAAGAGATGGAAGAGAGAATCTCAGGTGCAGAAGATTCCATAGAGAACATCGGCAAAACAATCAAAGAAAATGCAAAATGCAAAAAGATCCTAACTCAAAACATCCAGGAAATCCAGGACACAATGAGAAGACCAAACCTACGGATAATAGTAGATGAGAATGAAGATTTTCAACTTAAAGGGCCAGCAAATATCTTCAACAAAAATTATAGAAGAAGACCTCCCAAACCTAAAGAAAGAGATGCCCATGAACATACAAGAAGCCTACAGAACTCCAAATAGACTGGACCAGAAAAGAAATTCTTCCCGACACATAATAATCAGAACAACAAATACACTAACTAAAGATAGAATATTAAAAGCAGTCAGGGAAAAAGGTCAAATAACATATAAAGGCAGACCAATCAGAATTACACCAGACTTTTCACCAGAGAGTATGAAAGCCAGAAGATCCTGGACAGATGTTATACAGACACTAAGAGAACACAAATTCCAGCCCAGGCTACTATACCCAGCCAAACTTTCAATTACCAAAGATGGAGAAACCAAAGTATTCCATGACAAAACCAAATTCACACATTATCTTTCCACGAATCCAGCCCTTCAGAGGATAGTAACAGAAAAAAAAAAACAAAAAAACAATACAAGGACAGAAACCACGCCCTAGAAAAAGCAAGAAAGTAATCCTTCAACAAACCTAAAAGAAGATAGCCACAAGAACAGAATGCCAACTCTAACAACAAAAATAATAGGAAGCAACAATTACTTTTCCTTAATATCTCTTAATATCAATGGACTCAATTCCCCAATAAAAAGACATAGACTAATAGACTGGCTATACAAACAGGACCCAACATTTTGCTGCTTACAGGAAAACCATCTCAGAGAAAAAGACAGACACTACCTCAGAATGAAAGGCTGGAAAACAAATTTCCAAGAAAATGCTCTGAAGAAACAAGCTGGAATAGCCATTCTAATATCTAATAAAATTGACTTCCAACCCAAAGATATCAAAAAAGATAAGTAGGGACACTTTATACTCATCAAAGGTAAAATTCTCCAAGAGGAACTCTCAATTCTGAATATCTATGCTCCAAATGCAAGGGCAGCCACATTCATTAAAGAAACTTTAGTAAAGCTCAAAGCACACATTGTACCTCACACAATAATAGTGGGAGACTTCAACACACCACTTTCATCAATGGACAGATCGTGGAAACAGAAACTAAACAGGGACACAGTGAAACTAACAGAAGTTATGAAACAAATGGATTTAACAGATATCTACAGAACATTTTATCCTAAAAGGATATACCTTCTTCTCAGCACCTCATGGTACCTTCTCCAAAATTGACTATATAACTGGTCACAAAACAGGACTCAACAGATAGAAAAATATTGAAATTGTCCCATGCATCCTATCAGATCACCATGGACTAAGGCTGATCTTCAATAACAACATAAATAATAGAAAGCCAACATTCACGTGGAAACTGAAGAACACTCTTCTCAATGATACCTTGGTCAAGGAAAGAATAAAGAAAGAAATTAAAGACTTTTTAGAGTTTAATGAAAATGAAGCTACAACATACCCAAACTTATGGGACACAATGAAAGCATTTCTAAGAGGAAAACTCATAGCTCTGAGTGCCTCCAAAAAGAAACTAGAGAGAGCACACACTAGCAGTTTGACAGCACACTTAAAAGCTCTAGAACAAAAGGAAGCAAATTTACCCAAGAGGAGTAGACGGCAGGAAATAATCAAACTCAGAGGTGAAATCAACCAAGTGGAAACAAGAACAACTATTCAAAGAATCAACCAAATGAGGAGTTGGTTCTTTGAGAAAATCAACAAGATAGATAATACCTTAGCCAGACTCACTAGAGGGCACAGGGACAGCATCCTAATTAACAAAATCAGAAATGAAAAGGGAGACATAACAACAGATCCTGAAGAAATCCAAACACCATCAGATCCTTCTACAAAAGGCTATACTCAACAAAACTGGAAAACATGGATGAAATGGACAAATTTCTATACAGATACCAGGTACCAAAATTAAATCAGGATCAGGTTAATGATCTAAACAGTCCTATATTCCCTAAAGAAATAGAAGCGGTGATTAATAGTCTCCCAACCAAAAAAAAAAGCCCAGGACCAGAAAGGTTTAGTGCAGATTTCTATCCGATCTTCAAAGAAGATCTAATTCCAGTCCTACACAAACTATTCCACAAAATAGAAGCAGAAGGTACTCTACCCAATTCATTCTATGAAGCCACAATTACTCTGATACCTAAACCACAGAAAGACCTGACAAGATAGAGAACTTCAGACCAATTTCCCTTATGAATATCGATGCAAAAATCCTCAATAAAATTCTTGCTAACCGAATCCAAGAACACATCAAAACAATCATCCATCCTGACCAAGTAGGTTTCATCCCAGGGATGCAGGGATGGTTCAATATACGGAAATCCATCAGTGTAATACAGTATATAAACAAACTCAAAGACAAAAACCACATGATCATCTCGTTAGATGCTGATAAAGCATTTGACAAAATCCAACACCCATTCATGATAAAAGTCTTAGAAAGATCAGGAATTCAAGGCCCATACCTAAACATGATAAAAGCAATCTACAGCAAACCAGTAGCCAACATCAAAGTAAATGGTGAGAAGCTGGAAGCAATCCTCTCCTGGGCATATATCCAGAAGATGTTCCAACCGGTAAGAAGGACACATGCTCCACTATGTTCATAGCAGCCTTATTTATAATAACCAGAAGCTGGAAAAAACCCAGATGTCCCTCAACAGAGGAATGGATACAGAAAATATGGTACATTTACACAATGGAGTACTACTCAGCTATTAAAAAGAATGAATTTATGAAATTCCTAAGCAAATGAATGGACCTGGAGAGCATCATCCTGAGTGAGGTAACCCATTCACAAAAGAACTCACACAATATGTACTCATCGATAAGTGGATATTAGCCCAGAAACTTAGAATGCCCAAGATATAAGATATAATTTGCTAAATGCATGAAACTCAAGAAGATCAAAGACCAAAGTGTGGACACTTTGCCCCTTCTTAGAATTGGAAACAAAACACCCATGGAAGGAGTTACAGAGACAAAGTTTAGAGGTGAGACGAAAGGATGAACCATCTAGAGACTGCCATATCCAGGAATCCATCCCATAATCAGCCTCCAAACGCTGACAGCATTGCATACACTAGCAAGATTTTGCTGAAAGGATCCAGATATAGCTTTCTCTTGTGAGACTATGCCGGGGCCTAGCAAACACAGAAGTGGATGCTCACAGTCAGCTATTGGATGGATCACAGGGCCCACAATGGAGGAGCTAGAGAAACTATCCAAGGAGCTAAAGGGATCTGCAACCCTATAGGTGGAACAACAATATGAACTAACCAGTACTCCCCAGAGCTCGAGTCTCTAGTTGCATATGTATCAGAAGATGGCCTAGTTGGCCATCAGTGGTAAGAGAGGCCCATTGGTCGTGCAAACTTTATATGCCTCAGTACAGGGTAACTCCAGGGCCAACAAATGGGAGTGGGTGGATAGGGGAGTGTGTGTGTGTAGGGAGGGTATGGGGGACGTTTGGGATAGCACTGGAAATGTAATTGAAGAAAACACCTAATTAAAAAAAATTAGCGTTTCTCTGCTTGTTGCACTGTAAGTCATCTCAGAGCTTTCTGGCACACATGGTTTGTTATCCGAAGTCAGTATCTTACTGAGAGCTGCATGTATATGCTGAGTTTTACTCTTGAGTTCTCTGGCATTGGCACTTTACGACCTGTCTTACTGTGGACATCTCTGAGATGTTCGCATTCGGACTTATTGGGCTTCTCAGGCATCTACACGTGTTACTAGCTTTGGAGACTTCTAGGTCATTATGCCTCCAAATATTCTTTCTATCCCTGTCTTCTTCCTTTCTCCCAAGATTCTCATGGTGTGTTTGTTAGAGTGCTTGATATTGTCCTATGGGTCCCTAATGTTTTGTTTAGTTTTGTTTTTGTTTTTAAAATTTATGTTACTTAGACTGTATAATGTAAACTGACCCATTCCAGTTTGCTGATTCGTCTTCTGCCTGCTCAAAATTGCTCTGACTCATTCTAGTGAATTTTGATTACAAGTAGAGTATAGAATTGTTTGACTAAGGAATTGCTATTATGTGGTTATTTAAAAGAGCAACCTCTGTCCCTGGTGATAGTCTTATTTTTAGTAAGACATGTTTCTTATATTTTATTTTAATTTTTTGCTCATATTTTAAATACCTGACTTATGGGCTGGACAGATGGCTCAGAAGTTAAGTGTACTTGCTGTTCTTGCAGAGGACCTCGGTTTATTTCACAGCACCCACAACTCCCTATAATTCTAGTTCCATGGGTTCTGACACTCTCCTCTGGCCTCAAGAGTCACTTGCATGCATGTACTACACAGACAGATATTTAGGTACATACACATACATATAAAATAATAAATCTTTACATATTCAATTTAAAGTTTTGATCTACTAAATTAAATGTTTGCATGTTTATAGGGACAGTTTTTATGGCCATAATTCTTGTGTATTCACTAAAGTTATAACTTGGTATGTATGTATGTGTGTATATATACATATATATATACATATATATGTATACACACACACATACACACACAGTCTTGCTATATGTGTACACACACACATATATAAAATTCCTAGGATAAGTAAGACTTTTTATTTAGAATTCGTACATGTGTGTGTATGCTTTCTACTGTACATGTGTGGAGGTCAGAGGACTTTTGGGAGTTGCTTCTCTTTTGCTATCATGTGGGTCATGGGGTTTGAACTCAAGCCATGAAGTTTGGCAGCAAATGTCTACTTGATGATCCATCTCACAGGCTTCCTCTCATTGGTTTTGACAAATGTTACAAGTAAATCATTTTCATACTTGGTGTGCTCTTGAGTTAGGCTAATAAAGAAATTCTTGTAATTGAGGCCTTTGAAGGAACCCCTAGAAAGGCTAAGTAATTATTTGAGAATGAAGCTGTAAAGGGGTTCTGATTCTATTTTTCCTCTCTGGTAGTTATAAGGCTATTGGTTTTCACCATGATTGTAGGCTGTTTGTTTTTAAGGCCACAACTTCACCTTTGTGTTTTAGATAGTTACTCTATGTTCTTCATGCTAGTCTAGAACTCCTGGACATAAGATATTCCTTGCTTCAGCCTCCCATGTGCTGGGACTATGGAACTTGCAAACACACCTAGCCTCTACCTGTTTTTGTAATTAAAGTTTTATTGGAATACAACCATAATTCATATACATACATTCTACAACTGCTTTTGTGCTATAGCATTGGAGGTAAGTAGTTGCAATAGAAAAATTCTTATTTTTGTGATATGTTCTGTGTATGTTGACTCCTGCCAGTGCTGTTTATTTACAATTATTTACAATTTATTTTTTTGAGACAAGGTCTCATATAACCCAGGCTGACCTGCATCTTGATATGTAGCTGAAGATGGTCTCGAACTTGTGATCCTCCTGCCTCTACTTTCTGAGTGCTGTGATTATAGGCACATGCCATGATGCCTCATTTATGTGGTGATGTTAATCAATCCCAAGCCTCATGTATGTAAGACAACAAGCATTTTACCAAACTAAGGTGCATCACCAGCTCTTCCACAGGATTAGAATGTGAACTACATATGTAATCAAAGTGCACTGGGTAACCACATTAACAATAAAAATAAACAAGTGCAATTAGTTTTAAGACTATATCTTTTTGTGCGAGAGTGGTCTCACACCATGTAGGTAGCTGGCCTGGAACTTGCTAAGTAGATCAGGTTGGCCTTGAACTCAGGTATTCTCCTGTCTTTGCCTCCCAAATGCTGGGATTAAAGACATATGCTACCACCCCTAACCAAGAATATATCTTATTTAGTACAATAAAATACTATCAGTTTACCATATGCTGTGACAAATGACAAATAGAGTATTTGATATTTTTACTAAGGCTTTGAAATCTGAAGTGCATTAGGCATATATCAAATGCTTAACATCTGCAGTGCCTTGTAGTGAGAATATTGGATAGCATATCTCTAGACCTTTGACATTCAAAATATGGTCTCTAGACCAGTGATATTAAATCAGTGGTCTACCATCTACCAACCTGTGCATGCCATCTCAGGTTCCAACTTTAATAAATCAGAATTTGCATTAAACAAGTCAATGGGTTGTATATTAAAAGCACAGATATATTGAGACATACAGTTTGTTTTGGGGATAAAGGCCAAGGGCACCTAAGGTACTGTTTGAATATGTAAGTCTTTGGTTAATTTGACATTCTCTTCATAGAGCATTGCTGAACTGTTAGAACATGAACTAAAGTGACAGTGGGCCAGATGCTGAACTAGACACTGTGGGATCTGCTGATCTAAAGAGCCACAAGGTCCCTGCTTTCAGGGAACTTCCATTTGTTCAAGGATGCCTAGAGAACACTATCCTGTGTATGAAATCTAGTCCCCTTCCCCACTAAAATTCTTTACATAGTGGTCCATCTCAGATGTAAATGAGGCAACCAGGCACTAGACTTAGATCAATCAGCTTTCAACTCAAGAGGTTCACGGGACAGAAACAAAATAGTTGCACTCCATTTGAAACTGGCTCATGGCAACGGTCTGAAGCAAACACTCAAGCTTTTAGGACATGAACTCAATGGCTGTTCTAAAAGGGTACCGACCCTGTGTTTGTATAACAGGAAAGTTATAGCATTCATCATGCTCAGATTCAGGAACTGTGCACTCAAGTTAAGGGAAACCTGACAGTCTGATTTCCAGGTTCCAATGACTTAGAATAGGAATTCCTATTTAAAGCAAAGAAAATAAGAAATGAGGAAGTGCCAGTCCTTGTTTCTCTGTGTAGGTGTTGACAAGCTATTAAATCATTAGGCTGCCCCTTGCCAGAAGCAGCAGAATAAATCTTGGAAGTTGACAAATGGTCAGCGGCTCTATGTGTGCCTGCAACACTCAGAGGCACACACAAAGGGCACACTGTTTCCCTTGGTTTATCTCCTGGCTGTGTAAATATTTCATCTGACATTTGGATTGGATTCTTAGCAAGGTTCCCACCAAGCTGATGGTTTTTTAATCTGCTTTCACCAGCCTACAATAAACTGTCTAACCTGTCTGCACAGTGTGGTGTGCTCTGCCCACTGGCAAACCGAACAAATGGAACCAAGAGATCCCCGACATACTTTTCTCAGACGTCTGAAGATGAGGAATTACACCCAAGCTCTGCCTGAGCCAGAGACACGAGCTGTGAGGCACTTGCCTTGACCACTTATGCCAGCACCCGCGAGCTCTTCTAGATGACACTAGTGCCAGCAGAAGGTCACAGAACACAACCCGGGCTTGCATTCTATTAAGACAGTTCTTTGGCTCAGGGTAATTATATGAGTGCCAAAGATGAGGATGGCTACAATATCATTCATTCTGGGTTGTATTCATGCTGGCTTCTCCCCAGTTTCAGATGAGTTCCTTTAGTTGTCCAAAATATACAAAACATATATATATATAACCTAAACCATGAACACTGGTTCAAAAAGCTCCTATATAGTAATAAAAAGAATGAACACAGATCTCCCCCTTCTCTCTCTCTCTCTCTCTCTCTCTCTCTCTCTCTCTCTCTCTCTCTCTCTCTCTCTTACACACACACACACACACACACACACATGTTAAGCAAAAGTGACCAGTAACAGACCATTGTGAATAACAATAACAGACCATTGTGAAGCTCCATTCATAGTAAATGTCCAGAAGAGACAGGTTTAGAGAGGCAGCTTACAGACTAGTTGGATGAGAGGAGCTCAGGTGCTAGAGGGGTTGGAATTTCTTTTAGGGGGCAATGGACTGAAATTAGGTAGTGGGAATGGTTAGGAAACTTTTGTGTCGAAAATTCTGTTTCTCTCTCTTCTCAGCCCCAATATAGGGTCTCATTCTATACTCTAGGCAGGCCTTGAACTTGCTTTGTAACCCAAGCTAGCTTCATGAGTCTCTTACCTTATCCTCCTGAATGCTGGAACTAGAGGTGTGTACCACTATGCCTTGTGATTTCACCTTTTCAATGATTTGCTTGTATGGAACAAGAATTGTATTTTAATACATACTGTTAAAAACAACTAAAGGAGGGGGTGTAGATTAGCGACCTAGTGCTTGCCTAGCAAGCACACGGCTCCAATCCTAGTCCTGCACTCCTTCCCAACACAGCCAAAGGGTTATTAAATAATTTTTTTTTAAAAAAATCTCTTTCCCTAAAAACATACTTATAGAAGAATCCCCTCAGCTTTGCTATTCTGGATGTTCCTTACAGGAGAAAGAAGGGAAAGACGCACGCAAGCTGGTAATAGGAATGTCACAGGACCAGAAAAGTCTAGCTGGAATACTGCAATATCTTTTGCACTCTACCTGTTCATCCATTTGTGAGTAGCTACTGGTGAAAACAGCGTGAGTAAACTATGCTCTTTCTACTAGAAGCTTATGAATGCAATGCTCTCAACATTGCCTCTGATACATTCTTGACACACGAATTGCCTGTTGGATCCTCCCAGGTTGAAAGGTAGGAATTATAATGTTTGCATTACTCATATTCCAAATCTTTTCTGAAACTGGGAATTCATAGATCATATCGTTTTCTAAATGTTTGAATATTTAAAGTAAAAAGTCTACTGGGTAATTTATACTAGCGATAAATATTTAAAGAGCAAGGAACGATGCAAATCTTTTCCTTTGCCAAGGTGTTGCAAGCAAGAATTCTTGACAAAAATAACCACGCAGAAAAGAAAGAGCCTATACTTTGGGGTTTCTGCCTTAAAATGGCATCATGTCTGTGAATCCATAGGCTTTCTTAGGAGGTGGCATTTTATCTCAGTGCAGATGAAGACACATATCTGCTGGTAATACTTCTAGTATTACTGTGGGGAAAGCTGTACACAGGAGACCCATTGTTCATTTTTTCAGACAGTGTGTTGGACAGAGCAATAACATTTGATCTTTGGAGCTAGGCAGACCTGACCTCAAATCCCAGCTCACATTTTTGATTGAGGCCATCATCTACTCACGGCATTGGAGGAACTCTTCCCGTCTTTAGTCCCTCCCTCTCCAATTCATCCTTATGCTGCAGCCTAGGAAACGCTCAAAACTACAAATAAGAGCTTGCCATTCTCCTCCAGTAAACCTCTTAGTGACAGCACATCTTTGACAGCAGGGGCTAAGCTCCTTAGCCTGACTCATCCAAGGCTGGCTTCTCACCCTCCACCTACCTGTCTTCAGATGATCGATTGTTTTCAGTTGCACAGAAGGACACCCACATGTACTTCCCCACTTGGGTTATTATACTCCCCTAGAATCACTTTCCACCCTCCTGGGCCTGGTCCATGTGAGTCATTCTTGCACTGGGACTGGGGTCAGCAGAACTGAGACAAGCACAGGCTCAAGGGCCAGATGCCAGGGGGAGTCAGGGCCCCCAAGTCAGCCTGCCTCTCCTGGCTTCAGTAGCCGGATTAATTACTGTGGAGCTATTGACAGTCATAAAAAGGCCATTATTTTTTTTAGCATAAGATTCTTTAAAATTACTTCATTTAAAATAGTCATGTAAGTAAAAAAATTCCATAGAAGAAAATGATATTTAGTAAGAGACTATGAGTCTGCTATGTCCTAGATACCCAATTCTTTTTAGCAGCTCTCTCCCTACCCTGTTTGGAGAAATAGCCTGTATATGCAAGCAGAAAGATAACATTTTAACACAATATTGTAACATGCTCTATTACAGCAGCCTGTGTTTGCCTTTTTCATTTCAGCACATTATCTTGGAGATCCCTTCACAATGTATTTGATTTAATCAATTCTCTCCTAGTGAACAAGCATGCAGGCTGTTTTTAAACTTCTATAATGCGCTGTAATAACCTCTTACTATTCTTGCTGTGTCCCTGATCACCAGAAGGGAAATTCATTATTTTTTGCTTTTAAAAAATCTGTTTCTTTATTTTCTTTTTATTAAAAATTATACTTATTACTCTTGTTTTCTAATTATAAAAGTAATACATTCTATTCGTAGAGAACTGGGAAAATATTTGAAAAACACAAAGGAAAAATGATCATTTACATTTCAAACAGTGGTTAGCATTTTGGTGACTGTGCTCATGTTTTTTTTTTTTTTCCCCTATTTATACATATGTATTTTACATACGGCCTATTTTCACATTTCTGGGAGAACTGTGCAATAAAATATAGTGAAAAAGAATAATAGGCGAGTCATGGTAGTGTGCATCTTTAATCTCCATACTTGGGAGGCAGAGGCAGGTGGATGGCTGTAAGTTTGAGACCAGCTTGGACTACAGAGTGAGCTGTGAGTTCTGTGTTAGCCAAGGCTACATAGTGAGACATTATATCTATCTATCTATCTATCTATCTATCTATCTATCTATCTATCTATCTATCTTAACATATTTAGGATACTAACTCATATATTTCATCCCATTAAATTCACAAATTGACCTTATTAGGCATTTATTTCTCCTCTGATTTTACAGGTGGGGAAAACAAGGCAAAACAAGTTTTCAGAGTCCTAACACTCTAGGGATTTGAATTGGATATATCAAATCCTGCTCTTATACACTCTATACCCTTGCCCCTGGCAATGTTTTGATTCTAGCAAAACAGGAAAGACATAGATAAATCCTCTACAATTCATTAGCAAACCTGTGCTCTTCAGAAATGCACAAAGACGAATGCTTACTGTGACAGACTGTACTGGCAAAAATCAGGACCAGTCCAAAGGTCCATAAAGATGCGAAGAGAAAACTAAAACACAGAACAGACTTAACTAATGAGAGATTACCAAGCAGTGGAACAAACAGAAATAGATCGATATGGATAGATATTAAAAACAACACCAGAGGCAGGAAAGGTGGCCCAGCAGTTAAGAACACTGGCTGCTCTTCCAGTCTGAATCCTGGCTCTGCCAATTATTCACGTTGTCAACTTGGGCAAGCCATCTGTGAAATGGGGATAATAACAGTTGCTATGAGGATCTAGAGGATTAAATGTATTTAAGATGCCCTCAAGAATGCCAGGCATTCTCCATGATGCTTGTGAGGCACCATGCTCTGGGGAACCTCCTTGTTCTCACCCTGGGGATGGAGGGAAGTGTCAGACAATTTCTGTCTTTCCATCTATGACTGTGGAGAAACATAAGTATGTGAATTCCATGGCAACAGGACAAGGTCTCTTTTTGTGTCAGTAACTGTAAGATCTCCGAGAAAAGTGTGATCAACTACTGACTTGCTGGGTGTCCAGGAAGGATATTACAGAGGACATGGAAATCGGAGCCTAAAGGGAAGGAAGAGTAGAATTTCACTGAGCAACCAAGTGCAAAGAAGGCTGTTCCCAGAAGGAATTGTCTTGGTTAAAGGCATGTCTGGAACTGAGGTTCAGGGTACACATAGGGTAGTATAGCAGGAAAAACATAGTGTACAAATATAGAGGATGTGTTTTTCGGAAATATTTTTGAACCTGTGAGTTTTGGGTATGTGTTGTATGTATACATATGTAAACCCTGGTATTTCTATCCTCATGTACCTGACTGCTGAACTGACATGGTGAGACCTAATTCCTTTCTGTCTATATTTAGAGCAAGAAAGTAAGGAGGGCTAATGAGGTTAATAAAGGGTGCATGATCTGAGAATGCCAGACACCTTTAATCCCAGCATTTAAGAGGCAATGGCAGGTGGGTTTGTGAATTCAGTGCCAGCATGGTCATATATATAGTAAAACCCTGTTTTTTTAAAAAACCCAAACCAAAAACCCCCACAAACCAAACCAAACCAAAACAACAACAACAAACAAACAAACAAACAAGAGTGTCTATATATGAAAAGAGACCACATAGTACTGAGGAAAGGCCATGGGAACACATGCTGCTAAGGCAGCTGTCTCAGAGCTATCGAACAAGCTGACTATGCCAGCACCTTCACTTTCGTCTCCCAGTCCCCAGAACTGTGAGAAAACAAATCCCTGTTGTTTATGGTTTTGCATCTTATGGGATTTAGTTTTGATAGCCGGTGATAATACACTTAGTTTTAGCTCCATTATGGATAGCTGTTTATGCACTATGTTGTGCCATTCCCCTAACTGGTTGTCTGATGCAGCCTCTGCTTTTCTACTCAGCCATAAGCTCCCTCAAGAAGCACCTATGTGGAGGCCACAGTGGTGGGCAGCAAATGCTCCAGAAGAACTAGATGTAACCTCACAGGGGATATGCTGAGTGTTCACAGTGAGGAAAGGGTTGTGGGACTGGAATTGGTGCTAGCCGTCACAGATGTCCTAAGTGTCCCTAAACACATTAGCATATTTCTTTCTTTCTATCCATTTATTTCTTCAGCTGTGTTGTTTCTTCAGCCCTTCTATTATAGAGTCTTAGCTAAGACAGAATGGAATCCAGGACTTTCAGAGCCGTTATAAGGAAGCAGAGAACCTCTACCTAGACAGTTTTCATTCAGAAGGACCTGGGCTCAAAATCTAGATGTCTTACTTCCTAAGCCTGGTTGCCATCACTGACTTGGCATGAAGTGCTTTCTACCCACTGCGCGCACTTATCATAACCACCCCGCCAAGTGGCTTTGAGGAGCACTGATTTTAGAATGAGGAAAGTAAGCTTCTGGGAGTCTGGAGAAACGACCCAAGGTTCATGTTGCTTGTTAAAGAGCCCCAAATGATTCAGCGTTACAAAACCCCATGTTCTTTGTGCCATGCCACAATCCCCCAAAGAGTATAAAACTTAGCATCTAGAACAGTGGTTCTCAACCCGTGGCTCATGACCGGTCCATCTCCAAAAGTATTTATATTATGATTCATAACAGTAGCAAAATTATAGTTATGAAGTAGGAATGAAGATAATTTTTTGGTTGGGTGGGGGTGTCACCCCAACATAAGGAACTATATTAAAGGGTTGCAGTATTAGGAAGGTATACAAGTACATTGTAGCTGTCCTTAGATACATCAGAAGAGGGCATCAGATCTCATTACAGATGGTGGTGAGCCACCATGTGGTTGCTGGGAACTGAACTCAGGACCTCTGGAAGAGCAACCAGTGCTCTTAACTGCTGAGCCATCTTTCCAGCCCCCTATATGAAACTTAAAAGGATGACACCATGCACCAGGGACAAAAGTTCTTGCCTTTCTTTGGGAAAACAGGAAGCTAATGCCTTAATGCTTAAGCAAAGAAAGGCCAACTGGAAGCAGCTTTTTGGAGGGGACATTGACCCAAGAGACAACACACTATTTCACTGGGCTAAGGGTGCAATAGAGGGCAGGGATATATATCACTATTTATTGCTACATATTTAGCAATCTGCACCATGCCAGCTCCAGAAGGCACCCAATGACTTTGTGGGATGAACTTACTCAGTGCATCTCCAGGGCTGAAAAACTTATAGTCTATGGCCTGGTATTGTGGCCACTAGAAAGGTGTAGCTATAGAGATTAGACCTGAAAGCGCCAGCCACATAGCTGCTAAGGGTTAAAACTGAAGAAGTACATTTTTGATACATTTCAGAGTCTGCAATGTTAAGATTCTCTGATAGGAATTTTCCCAAAGAGTCAATTCAGACACCCAATAAAAGGGTTACAAGTGGACCTGCATATAATTTGCAAATGGTTTATGTTAAACTACATTCTCTGTCATCTATTCCCTGGTGATTTTCAAGGCAAAAAATTTATTACTTCTCTAAAGGTTATTGCATAATTTATAAAAATAATAAAAATTTATCTTCTTCTTCTTAAAAAGAGGCTAAGCATTACTGCATTTCACTGTCAAGGCTGTTCAGTGGAGACAACTCATATCTTTATTATTGCCATATAAAATGTTTGATCAATCATATTTAGATTCTATTATAAAACTTAAAATGTGAGCACTCCTTATCCATATTAGCTAAGATGACTGACATTCTTAGGACACCAAGCTTTATGTCACCCACACTAGGACTGGCCCACTTCAATGGCATTTTGTTTTTAGAATTCAAGCATCCCCAAGCCCTCCACATAGAAAGTGTCAGTGAGGAGCGAAAGCAAGGGCTGTTTCCCCTGCTTCTTACAAGCACAGCTAGGCTCCGGTGCCACTCACTCTTCTTGAAAGCAGGGAAGGCAGAGGTGACAGAGAGCAGAACTGTGAACACCAGTTCCTAACTCCCAGGCGGAAGTCTGGCTTTGTAAGCCGATCCGTGACAGAGCAGTAATTTATAAATGGAAAGAGATATGGGTCTCATCATTCAGCGAGCATTTATTGAGGGCCTGCTATGTGCAAGCCACTAGATAAGCATCACAGCTTAATAAGGAGAACTTTCAAATCCACCAGGCCTTTTCTTGTCATTGCCTTAAAATATCATGTCGTGTATTTTAAAATGACAATGTAATCATGACAAGCAAATCCAAACTTGACACTAGTGCAACTTATATTTGCCTTCTCCCAGTGATGATAAAAAGAGCTGCATAGTTTAATAAGTATTTGCCCACACTGTTCCACTGGCTTGGAATTCCTTTCCTTTTCTCCTGTCTGCCTCTTGAAATCCTACCTACCCTTTTCAGATAGAGTTCAAATAACATCTTCTCTGTGAAACCCTTCTGACACTCCTCTAAGAAAATTAATTATTCCCTTCTAAACACAGAGCTCTTTGCATGGATTCTCTATTCACATACTGCCTATGGTTCCTTGCGCTTTACTCTGAGCTAGAGTCTATAGGTAAGGGCAAACCTCTGACTTATCTTGGGATCCCCAACACAATGCCTGTGAGTGACAGTAATCTGTAAATGATTGCTGAAGCTGTCCAGTCAACATGCAAAAGACATCTATTAATATGTTACAGAGCATGCCAGAGTAACCTAACGAGACCTTGCACATAGTATATGTTCAGTAAAGGCTGCTGGCTTTGAATGTAGTAAATATGCCATTTCTCTTAAGTTAAGGCTACACACAAGACTTCTGGCTAGTCCTTCTATATGGTACCACAGCAGTAGGCACCAGCCTTATATGAATGTCTTTGCAATATTCCAGATACAAACTGTTACATGTGCCTAAAAGTATCACCCCTTCTGCCCTACCAGAGGGCATAAAGTACTTCACTGATAGTGGCTTCTTTGGGTAAGAAATTTGCTTCGGAAGTGCCTTGTCTATTACTTTCAGGTAAGAAAGAATATACCAGAAGTGACCTGAAAGATTTGATAACTTTCAGAGGACCTGGCTGTCATTTTACACTCCTTTTCCAACCACCATCGGCATTCCAGCAAGGCTCAGAACACAGCAAAAGGCCCTAAGAAGAACCAAGTGGAATACAATTTTAATTGTGCCTTGTCTTTAGACTGGATAGCTCCTAACAGCTTAGGGTTTTGAATTTGCTGCACATGAAGGTGCTATGTGGTAAAAATTTAAATATGGCAAAATCTGTAAATATTATTTAGTATCTTAGGACTAAATAATTTTTGAATCATGGCCTTTCATCATAGCCATTTATAAAAGTCTACTGATTTTAGAATGTGGGGAATTAAACCCCCCTTTCTAGCGGTTTGTATACAATATAAATGGATGTCTACTGGAATGCATTTTATAGCTTGAAAGTTCTGCTTTTATAAGAAATATGCCCATCTTGTTGCCCCCTTGGGGTACAGTCACCAAAGGTCCTTTTCCTCCAACACAGGCACAACAATGCCTAATCAATTCTATATTTGCCAGAGACCCATTAGATGGGTGCCAGACTTCCCAAAACATTCTAGTTGGGAGTACCTGAGATGAGGGGCGGGGGTCCAGTTCAGTGGTGGTGTGCTTGCTCAGCAAGTACAAAGCCCCGGGTTTGATTCCTGACACGACATAAAAAAGTAATCAGGGTGATCTTTGCCTTTCTGTTAAAAAAACCAAACCAAACTAAGATGTTTCACAACTCACAAACAACTGAGGGAGTTCTTATTTAGTATTGGTAGCTTAATGAATTAGGTAGAAGGACACATCTAAATTCTGTTGAGTTTAGCTGAAACAAAGACTAGGCCTTGCTTCCAAAACAACATGCTATTTGAACAGTAAAACCCTCCAGAGTCCAGAGATAAGCACAGTTTCTGAGCATAATCTCCCCACTCCCCCCCGCCCCCCGCCTGCCTTGGTCAGCTTGCAGAGGCATGGGCGAGAGGACAATGCCAATACAAATGGAACTGTATTCGAAGGAAGCAAAAGGAGGGCCAGAGCAGTGGGTGAAAAGTTAACTGACTTCACTTAGACCACCATATTAAAACCAGATGTGGCTAAACTGTTTGGATGAGAAAAACTGGTGTTACTGATAGCGTGAACAAACCCTTTGTGCTTCCCTCCCAATACAGTATCATTACAGGGCGCTGGAGGTGTCATTTTCTTTCATTCCACATGTAGCACATTCTCAACAAGTTAAACCGTTTCTAATCTCGTGTAATTAGATAGGTCTCGCTACATCCCTCAGTTGAAGGATTTTATGAGCTTTCTTGTTCTGTCTCCCTTTTGTGACAGCTTCTTTGGAGCTGGAAACTAACATTTACTAACATTTCTTCCCTTCTGGCACCTGTCAGCTGGATGGGCTCTGGGAAAAGGAGGCTCGGGAGGAAAGGAATGGAATGCCTACTCCCTGCCTGCCTGGCTTGGTATCACAGCCCTCTTTGTCTTGCTCTGCTCTGGAAAGTGCTATTAAATATACATTCAAAATAAACAATGGGCAGAGGGACGAATAAAATGATGAAGATCTTAATTTTCTATTTAACATAAACGTCAAGTTCCTTTATTTACTAAATGTGCAGCCAGGGTGAGGTGCGAGCCAGAGATGGAAGCTCTTTCATACAGCCCCAGGGTGACCCACCCTGCAAAGCACAGAGGCTCAGCTCTTTGATCTCCCCGGCCAGTCACTTTGGGCAGAGCCCACCACTAGCTACAGCGACCCCAGCATGACTGCCTTCTCTTTCTTTTGGAGCAGAGTTTGAGGAGTCATCGGACATTTGACATCAGAATCAAAGGCTGGATAAACACAAGGGTTTTTACTTCAATGAAGAAATAATAATCGCCCTTTGGAATTGAAAGTTTTCCCTTCAAAAGGCTTTACGGCTTTCCCCCAACAAGAGCTTTTCTGGGGTCATTTCTTGACCATTCTGTGACGTCTTTGTGAGGTCGCTGACTGGCAAATGCTCTCCATGTGTCGACGGGAAAACACAGAATTAAGGCCGATTATGCTTCTATGTTGTAGGGCTTGTGCATGATTGATTATATGCAGGGCCTGACCTCTTACCACAAAATTCTGTGGTTTTTGTCCCATAATGAGGAAAGACAACTGAAGGAGTGCAGTATAGAACAGAAATGCATGAGTGACAGGGCCACCTGACGTTCCCTGGTACTTTACAGTTTATAAATCGCTTTCAGAGTTGCCCTTTCATGGATAGGCAGTGTTCACTCCTATTTCACCAAAGCAACTGGACAGCAGAAATAAGAGCCTGAGTTGGCACTGGCAGAGCTCCGGGTTTCTCACGCCAGGGCGGGGCCACTGGGGTGAGCGAGTGCTGTGCCTTCCAGGAATAGTACTGGCTGCCCGAGAGAGACTCCTTGTAGATGGTCTGGATTGGAGATTAAGTTGGGTTCTCTTTGCATTCCATTTAGCAGATTGCTCATGCTTTCACTACAGATCAGGCTCAGGAATTCCTCTGCCAGCTGAGAATCTGAATGTTGCTTTGGCTGTGAGACAGTATCTTATTTATTCCCATAAATCCCTTCCCCCTCTTGTCCCTGAGTACTTTCACCCTAAAATGGAAAAGGGGGCAGGGAAGATGATGTGAACATTTGGGTGCTGGACCGAAGCCACCCTTGGCAGTTTTTGTTCATCTCTAAGACGCTCCCCAGCATCGACTATAGGCCAGTGAGTCACCCAGAGTAACACATAGTCCCTGTAGCCTTCATAAATTAGTTCCTCAAAAGTGCTGCTGAGGAAACAAAGCAAGCGGAGTTCAAGGGTGAAAAGCAAAAGCTGCTTTAAAGAACACTAGTCAATTTCCAAGGAGAGGATGAAGATGGGGCTGCAAGTGATGAAAGTGGTCTGCACTTTTCAGATTTCCTCTCCAGTTTTAAAGTGGAGGCTTGAGCCTCTTATGTCCAAGGGGAGCTTTGACATGAGGAAGTCAGTTCACCCTGGCCCTGCTCACTGTCTAACAATCCAGGGGCTCTGAGCAGTTACACAGCTCAGCATCCCTGGCAGAGGGAGGGCAGTCCCAAATTGGAAAGGAAGAAAAACGAGAAGCAGCTGGCACAAATGATGCCTAGTGCTACGCTACTCATCTATCCAGCTGTCTCTTTAGCATCGCTGTTAGTGCATCTCTCAATGACCAAGCTCAGTTTGTACACATAGAGGTCTCTTTTGGTCATTGCTGTGTTTGCTTGCCATGAAACAGAGGGAAAAAAATGTAAAGATAAGCGAAGTCAGATGGGCAGACACATCTGTAAAGATGTTTGCAGGTGCTCCTTTCTGGAAACGTACACAGAAGGAACACCACACAGGAGGGTTCTGTACAGTGCCCAGAAGCCACTTGTCACAGGCAGCATGGAGGGTGAGGACAGGCTGCATTGGTCTGTAGGACAGTTTCACTTACACTTCTATTTATAGTCTCAAAACTAAATATGAAAATGGGAGTTCCTGATTAAAGGATGGCCATTTGGAGATACGCGTGGCTTTGTTTTTCTACACTTCTAGAGAGCCAACTCAGCAATACTTAGAAGAGCTCTAATCAATAGAGAGGAGGTTAATTACTCACCAACCTGGAGACCAGGAGGGGAAATGTGCAAGCTGTTTTCCCCTCAGGTAGACTTAGAATTTTTGTCTGTTTAGGCTGGAAGGGACTACAAAGTGTATCCTAGTTAAACCCCGAAGAGAACTCTGGAAGAATTGGATGTTGTCTTGGGTCACATGAGCTGGTGGAAAATTCCATTAGAAAACAAAACAAAACCACCTCTCTGGTGCTTTACGCCTCAAGTTTCTGCCCATCCTCCAGCCCTGTACCTTTAGAGACCTCTAAAGCTACCCAGCATGTCAGAGTCTGTCCAATTTCGCTCTTCTATGACAACACTGGGAAGCTCAGTGCCTGAGTACATCCTTGGCCACTACACAGGGCATGATTATTCCTGTACTACTGAGCTTCCTGAAATCTGCCCTCTTTTACAGGCAGTAGGAGGGAAATAGGAGAGCCATGCACCCAGACCAACACAGCTGCTGTGGAAGTCCACTACTGCTTACAAGTCTGTTTTTTTACTCTTTAAAACCTTTCTTTATAAAACCTTAATTTCAACAAAAGCTGTAACAATGGCTGCAGGTCGGGCTCACTAGTAAGAAATTTGGCTAGCATTCATGGAGGCCTAGGTTCCATCTCCAACAACCTGCCCTCACTCCCTGCCCCATGCAATTGTATATATTTCTAGTGTATGAGGTGGTGTTTTCACATATACATTATTAAAAAGCGATGAAACCAAGCTAAAGAACATATCTTCTGGGTTGGGAGAGGGTGAGGAGATATTAGTCAAAGGGCATGCGTGTCAGGTAGGAGGAGGAAGGATCACGATGAACTTAACACTGGCCCGCTGTGTACTTGGAAATTGCCAGAGGAGCAGATTTGAAATGTTTTCATCATAGTTTTTACAGGTTCCAATCTGAAAGTTCTTAGAAGAAAAGAATTCCTCTCAAGTTCTCATTTTAAGATATAATTGATATGTACAAATGCCTCATATACCTAAATCATATTTGTATGTAATTTTCTATACCTAAACACTTAACATACATGTAAATTATGGAGTCTAAAATATGTAGCTGTAAACCTACCACTGCCGTGCACACATCTACCAAATATGACCAGCTGCACTGAGGCACCCGTCCCCCACAAGCTACCCTCACCCCACCCCACTGTTTTAAGTACTAGAGCGGTATGGTAACATGTAATATCTGATAGAGGAAGTCCTATCTTACTGCTCTTCAAGAATGCCCTGGCTTTTCTTTGCATACCTATATAAAATTTAGAAGCAACTCATCAAATTCCATGAAAGGCCCTGTAAGATTTTTGATAGGAATTACAATGGCTATATTGATTGCTTTAGACTATCTATTGATTGTAAAGGATAGCTTTACAATATTGAGTCTCCCTACCTCTGAACAGGACACGGCTCTTTATCTTGATAAAGTTTTATAATTTCCTCCACAATGGATCTCTGGCACATATTTTGTTTGATTTATTCTTGACACCTTCTATTTTTACTGCTGTCGTAGTTTTAATTGCATTTTTGATTCTTGCTGCTGCTGTATAGACATGACACTGATCTCCTTGCATTCTTTCTGAAATGTGTATCAATCCGACTTTTCCATTTAGCTCTAGTAACATTCCTCCAGGCCTCCGTGACTCTCTGTTGCTTAGTGCAACTGTCAATTTTCAGTTCTTATCTTGCTTGATTTTCCCAGCAGCACGTGACACAGTTGAGCACAACCTCCTCTTTGAAACACATTTGTCACCTGGCTTCTAGAACTGCATACTCTTGATTTTCCCTCTTTGTGTCTGTTTTCAGTTCTTTCTGTCTTCTTTGCTAGTTCTTATTTCTCCTCCAACATTTTGACTTGGGACTATCTCAGAGCTCAGTTTCTAGACATCTCCTCTTCTCCAGCTATACACCACCCCCCTTGGTGATTTTATTTATCTCATAGTTTTAAAATTTACCCATATATTAACTCCCAGTTTTACAATGCTAGTCCAACTCACCGTCAGGAAATAGCTAGAGAGCTGTATTTTTCCCTTCTACCAACTTGACATCTCCAGCTCAACATGCCCAAGCTGGACTCTTTAACTTATCATTTGAAACTATGCTTCCCACAGTCTTCTCTCAGTTTCTGACTCCGTAATTCCAGTTACTCAGAAAAAAAATCTTTGAGTCCTTGCCTTCCCTCAGCCCACACACAATATGTTAGAGAAACCTACTCATCCTACCTTTGAAATATACATGTGCTTCTCACAGTGTACTCCTGCAGTCCGAGTTCAAGCCACCACAATGTTTTAAAAGTGATTTTAGTAAGATATAATCTACACACCATAAAACTCATCCATCCAGCCTTTTAGTGTATTTACAGAGTTAGGTGAACACCATCAGAACCTAATTAGAGAATATTTCGGTTTCCTCTAAAGGAAAGCAGTAGTCATTAACAGTCATTCTTGATTGTTTCTTTCTCCACACCAAGTGGCTTTAGGCACATCTTAATCTCCTGTTGCTAAAGAATGTGGCCTTTGCGTGCTGTGCTCCATTATTCTTTATTACCATTCCATAATTCTCCATTGTATAAATATAAAATACCACATTTTAAAAGATTTATTTATTTTATGTATGTGAGTACACTGTAGCTGTCTTTAGACACCCCAGAAGAAGGTGTCAGATCCCATTACAGATGGTTGTGAGCCACCATATGGTTGCTGGGATTTGAACTCAGGACCTTTGGAAGAGCAGTCAGTGCTCTTAACCACTGAGCCATGTCTCCAGTCCCCACATTTTATTGATATGCTGACCATCTCTGACATTTGAATTATCTCTACTTTCAAATTAACATGAATAGTGCTGCTGTGAACATTTGTGTACAAGTTTTTGTGTGGACATGTTTTCTATTTTTTTATTATTTAAAACAAAATTAAATTAAATTAAATTTTATTTCATTTTGATTGTATTCTTCCCCTCCCCCAAATCCTTCCAGATCCTCTCTCCTTCCCTATCCACCCAAGTTTTTTTCTCAATAAACAAAACTACAACAACAAAACCTAGGAAAACAAAATAAACTGTGCCCTGCTACGGATAAAAAACTAAATACATAACCCACCAAACAGTGACCAAATAAAAGTGAGTACTCGTGTGCATGTACACACACACACACACACAAACACACACTGTGGAGTCCGTTCATTATATGCTGGTCAACTACTCCTGAACATGAGGCCTGTCCTGGAGTGGTTGACATATCCAGTGTTACTCTATTGGAAACAAAAGGTTTTCCCTCTCCTAACCTTTACCCTTATGGCTAGGTTTTCATTCATTCCCTCATTAATTTTAGAATATATGACAAAATAACATTTAGCAAGAAAAAGCAAAACTATTAGTTCAGAGTTAGAATATACAAATCAACAGAAGGAAAAGGGTCCAGGAGAAGGCACAAGAATCAGAACCGCCCAAGAATCCATAAAAACTCTAAACCGTAAGCCATAGTATACGTGCAGAGGACCTGCTGTGGACCTGTGTTGGTCCTGTGCTTGCTGCTGCAGTCTCTGGGAGTTCATGTGAGCTTTGCTCATGTTGATCTTGAGGGTCTTGTTTTCTTGGTGTCCTCATGTTTTCACTGGGTAAATATCTAGGAGTGGAATTGCTGAGTCACAGGTTTACCTTTCGGAAGAACTGCCAGTCTGTCCTGAAGCAGCTGTGATATTGTGTTACCATTGGCAGCCTATGAGGATTCCAGCTGCCCAGACACTGACTCTCACTGGTTATTATTTTGATAGCAGTCATCCTATCTCATATGGGTTTGACACTAACAACTTTTCATGATCTTGTTGGTCATTTGAATAGATTCGATAAAATTTTTTATTAAACCTGTTCATTCACTGATACATTGTTTGCATATGTGTATGTGCGAGTGTGCCATGGTGCACACATGGAGATAAAATACAAGTGGTGGGTAAAGTTAACTCAGGTTGTAAGGCTTGGGGACAAGTGTGTGCACATGGTTTACACACACACACACACACACACACACACACACACACACATATGCAGGCAAAATACTCATAATGCATAACATAAAAATAAGTTAATGTATAATAAATCTCAGAAAAGCTTGGCAGGAAGTTACTTGCTAAGGCATCTCAATGGCCCTTTCATTCTTTTGTGCTATATTATTAAGGTTTAGCTCTATGGTGCATTCTAGAAAATGTTCCATGTATATGTAAGACTGAGTATTCTGTTTTCTAGTAGAGTATCCATCCATCCATCCATCCATTCCATCCATCCATCCATCCATCCATTCCATCCATCCATCCATCCATCCATTCCATTCCATTCCATCCATCCATCCATCCATCCATCCATCCATCCATCCATCCATCCATCTCTCCATCCATTTATCTATCCATACATAGACTTATATACTACCTATTAGTAGGACATTTAATTCTTAAATTATTATTTGTCTCTTTCTTCATTCTTCTCTGTCCATTATTTTATTAGGTTATGTTGAGGCTCTACTGTCAGATACCTACACATGTTTTTGTTATTTGTTTGTTTGTTTTTTAATATGGTCTTGTTATATAGCCCATGTTGGCCTTGAATTGTGGTGCTGGTGGCTCAGCCTCCACAGTACTTAGATTACATATATGGGTGAACTAGAATTGTTTGACTTTTTCTATTTTTGTGGTACCAAGGATTGCACATAGGGCCTCTTGCATGCTAGACAAACTCTCTGCCACTGAGTGACACCCCTAGCACTCTTTTTCATTTTCAAATTGAAGACAGGCTGGCCTTAAACTCACAGTATAGCCCAGAATTTGCAATCCTCCTGCCTCAGTTTCTTAAGTAGCTGGGATAACAAGGCTTGCATCACCTGGGTTAACTGGCTTTACCCTTTTACTATCATGAAATGTTTGTTTATAGTCCTAGGAATACTTTTCTTATAAAGTTTGTATTTTTATGTTGTGCATTCAATATGTCCTTTTTTTTTTCTTTAGTAGTTGTTGCTTACATAGTACATCAATTTTTTTGTCTGCCTTTTTCTTTCAACATATTTGTATCTTTTGGGGGAAATTGCCAGATTGTCAGCAGTCTGACAATATTTGCCTTTGGGTTAGCTAGTTCACCCCCATGTCATTATTATTCAGTGCCTGCCCTTTTGTTTACTCGTGTGTCTGTGAGTGGGTGGGCGCATATGGGTGTCCATGCATGCAGAGGCTAGAGGCCAACCTCAGGTACTATTTGCTAGGCACCATCAACCTTGTTTTGTGAGCCACTGTCTTTCACTGGTCTGGAGCTTCCTGAGTAGGCAGGCAGGCTGTCTAATGAGCCCCAGGGATCCTCACATCTTTACCTCCCTGCTAACAGAGATGCCTGGTGTTTTTTTAAATGTGTCCTGGGGATCGACCTCAGGTCCTCCAGCCTGCATGGCAGCGCTTATCAGACTCAACTATTTCTCCAGTCCTATGGACTGCTTTCTGCATTTTGATTTGTTTTGTATATGCAATCTGCCTTTTTTTGGGTTTTGATTATCTCTTAGGTAGTTACTATATGATTTTAAGTTTATTTTCATAATTTAAAGGTTAAGTTTGAGCTAACCTTCTAAGTGGCATTTTTAGGGCTCACAGTAACATTTGAATTTACTAGAATGAACTTTAGATTTATGCTGCCTTAGTTTCAGTGAGATACAGGCGCTGTATGTAACTTTGTTGTACCACCTCTTTTTGTAATTATTACTATATATACCCACATGTACATACTTATGTAAGTTCTAAACCCAACAAAATATTACTTCTTTATTACTTTATACGATTTTATGCTTTTTTAAAAGGCTGGAAGAAGAAAGGAGATTGAATTTGTGTTTTTAGGGTTCATTATACTAATATTCTTACTCTTTGCTTGGTTTTCATTTCTTCCTCTGCATTTGAGTTACCATCTGGTATCATTTCCTTACTGAAATGGGGCTTTGCTCTTATTTCCTTCCTTTGTGCTATATGATTATTAATTATATTCCATTGCCCTGCTTATAATCCTAACAGTACAATTGTTTTATGCAATTAATTTTTAAATAAGTCAAGAGAGGAAAGGGGAAGAAATATGCAATTTGATTATCTTTTCATATTAAGCACATGATTACCTGTAGTAGTGTTCTATGTTTTGCATATGGAATCACATTACTGCCTGGGGTTACCTGCTCGCATTCTGAAGAACGTCATTCAGTACTTTTAAAAAGAAGGTATCCTAGCAAGGAATTCTGTTTTCTTGTAAACTGGGACTGCCTTTATCACTTTTACATTTTCTTGTTGAATTTTTTTCTTTTTCTTTTAATCAATGTAAAAATTATACAGTTTTTTTTGGGGGGTACAGTGCAATATTTCAAAACCACAAGTACAATCCTGGATTGATAAGACTGAATCTTATCTATTTAATTTGTTTTATATTTGACACCTTCACCTTGCTTTTGTTACTTCTTTATAAAACACACAGTAAATTATTGTTAATTGTAAACACATCATAGTACTGTAGAACATTGTGACTTAATCTCATCTGACTAGGTTCTGGGACCTAAACCTAACTTTCTTGCATCCCCCAACCTTTTATGCTTCCTACCCTCTAGTAATTGTATTCTCAGAAAATATTAAATATTTTATTTTAATTTTTAAAAAGTATCTTAGAACATACCAGGTTTGATATGAGATTTTCAGACATATTTTATCTTGGTTGATTGTCTTCGTCCTTACTCCGGCTCAGCCCCTCAGCCCCCTCTCCTCGTTACACTTTTTCTCCTACTTGGTGACTGCTGGGAGGCAAAGGCTGACAAGGAGGAAGCAGAAGCAGCAGGGAGGGGTTCCGAACACCTAAGTGAGAACATGTAATATTTGTCTTTATGTGTCTAGCTCACTTCCCATGTCTTCCAAGCCCACCCATTTTACTGTAAATAATAGACTTAAATTATTTTCATAGCTGAATAATAGTTTATTATGTATAATATAA
Source organism: Mus musculus (assembly GCF_000001635.26). Taxonomy (NCBI): domain Eukaryota; kingdom Metazoa; phylum Chordata; class Mammalia; order Rodentia; family Muridae; genus Mus; species Mus musculus. The sequence continues at coordinate 102,358,433 of NC_000086.7, forward strand.
AAATATATATGGTGAAAGTATCTCTGCTGTGTTGATTTCATTTTCTTTGGATTTATGTACAGAAATGGGGATTGAGATCGTTAATTTAACAGATTTATTTTTATACTGAGATTATTTGTTAGATTTTATTTTTAGTTTTATTTTGACTGTGAACGTCCATAGTGTTTCCCAATAAGGGTTGTGTTAATTCACATTTCTACTATAAGCCATGAGAATTTTGTTTTCTCCAAATCCTGAGTAGAATTTGGTATATTTCTTTTTTGATATTAGCTATTATGACTGGGGTAAAGTGATATCTCATTTAACAGTTGGTTTTAAAATCAGGTGTGTGTGTGTGTGTGTGTGTGTGTGTGAATGAAGGTATGCCCACAAAGGCCAGAAGTGTTAGATGCCCTAGAACTGGAGTTACAGGCATTGTGAGCTACTTGACATGACTGCTGGGAACTGAACATGGGTCTTCTAACACAGGCTCCTAACTAGTGAATCATCTCTCCAGCATACTTCATTGTAGTTTTGATTTACGTTTCTTTAACAGCAAATGATGCTGAATATTTTTCATATACTTCTTGGCCATTGGTAGTTTTATTTTAAGAATATTCTGATAATTTGCCTACTTTAAACTCGGATCTTCCTGGTTTTCTATTGTTGAGTTCCATAAATACCCTAGACAGCAATCCTTGGTTGTATGAACTATTTTGCAGTTTCCCTCTGTCCTTTGCAGCACAGAAGCTTCTTAGTGTTATATAGTCTTAGTTGTCTTAGTTTTGCTTTCATTGCTCGTGCTTTTGGGTGTTTCCCTGCCCCCATTATTTCCTTATATCAATGTCCCTAAGTGTTTCCTTATTTTTTCTAGTACTTTCTTCAGTTTCAGGTCTTACACTCTCTCTTTAAGCCATATTGGATTCATTTATTTGTGTGTGTGTGTGTGGGGGGGGGGTGAGCAACAGGGGTCAACATTCAGTTTTTTTGCATAGGGATATTCAGTTTTTATAGTAGTGTTTACTGAAGGGTTATCATTTCTCCAGTGCTATTTTGATGCCTTTGTCAAGATCCAGCAGTCTACAGGCATATGGGTTTTTCTTGGACTTCCGGTCTGTTGTACTGTCTTATCTGTTATAGTTTTATGCTTCTCATATATTGTCTTGGCTACTACAGCCTTAAGGTGTATCTTGAGATCATGCCTTCAGCTTTGTTTGTACTCCAAGTTGCTCTGGCTGCTAAGGTTCTTTGTATTTCTATATGAACTTTAGGGTTTTTTTTGGGGGGGCAGTGGGTATTTCTGTAAAGAATGCTACAAGTGTTCTTTCTGATGGGAAATAATACCCTGAATCTGTGAACTGTTTTGGCATTACATTTTTATTCTATTGTAATTATTTTGGTTGTATGTGTGTGGGCATAGCATTCAGTGGGCACATAAGTGGAGGTCAGGGTACAACTTGCAGGAGCCAGTTCTCTCTACCATATGGATTCCAAGTAGTGAACTTAGGTTGTCAGGCTTGGTGGCAAGTGCCTTTCCCCACTGAGCCATCTCACTTGCCTAAGGGCATTTTTAATAGCTCAGATTCTTTTAATCCATGAGCAGCGAAGTTTTTCATTTTTCAAATGTCTTCTTCATTCACTTTGTCTTTTTAATCAGTATTTGTAATATAATCTAGAGGTCTTTTATTTTCTTGGTGAAACTTATTCATAGGTATTTTATTTTTTTTGTTACTATTATGAATGGGATAGCGGTAATGATTTCTTTCTTAGCAAGTTTATTATTGGTGAGCAAAAATGCTACTTCTTTTCTATATTGATTTTTGTATAGTTATTAAGATTACCAAGTTTATTGGTTAGTTTTGAAGATCTTTTGTGGAATCTTTAGGTTTTCCTGTATATGGGATCATGTCATCTGAAAACAGATTTTTTTTTCAAGATATGGTTTCTCTGTGTGGTCCTTGATGTCCTGGAAGAGCAGAGTAGCCTGCATCTCAGAGGTTCATCAGCCTGTCTTTGCCTCCCCAGTGCTGGGATTAAAGGCATTTGCCATCACATCTGGCTTGAAAGAAAAAAATTTCTTGTCTATCTTTTTTTCTTGTGTAACTGATATGGCTAATGCTCCCTTTTATTTTATAAAGATATTTTTCTAGATAGTTCTCGGTGCCTTTTAAATTTTAAAATATTTACTTTATGTGTATTTATGTGGACACCTGAGTAAGTGTGTGTGTTTGTGTACCACATGCATGCAGAAGCCCTTAGAAGTTAGAAAAGGGTGTCAGATCCATCCATGGAACTGGAGTTATAGGAGGTCATGGACCACCATGTAAATTCTGGGCACAGAACCCAGATCCTCTCCAACAGCAGCATGCAATCTTAAGTGGTAAGCCATCTCACAAGCCCCTGGTGTGTTAAGATAAAAACTTAAAAAAAAAAAAAGCCTGTATTGTGTCTGATGAGAAGTCAACTGTTAATGTTCTCGGGGTTCCCTTATATGTGATGGGTCTCTAGTCCCTTCTTGTTTTTGAGGTTGTCTTTTGCTTTTCAGCATCTTACTACATGTCTCCCGGGTATGGCCTTTGTTTACCTTACTTGGAATTAACTGAACCTGAGCATGTAGATAAATATCTTTACCCAATGTGAAAGGGCTTCGGCAATTATTTCTTTGACTATCTTTCTCTGTCCTTCTTCCGTTTTTTTCCAGTACTCTACTTACGCACACTGATGTGCTCAATTTTACCCCACGTTTCTTTGAGCCTGTTTATCTTCATTCTTTTCACTGTCTTCAGATTGCATAATCACTAGTCATACATCTTCACATTGGCTGATTTATTCTCCTGCCAAGTCTAATCTACTATCAACCCCTATCTAGCCAATTTTGCATTTTAATTATTGAACTTCTCCCTAAAGAGTATCTATTTGGAGGTAGGTGGCACACACTACCCACCATCACAGTCCTTAGGAAGACTGCTGCCTAGGCTTTTCCAGACCATCCTAGGCTACATACCAAGATCCTGTTCCCTTCCTGAAAGAAAGGGAGAAAGGAAGGAAGGAAGGAAGGAAGGAAGGAAGGAAGGAAGGAAGGAAGGAAGGAAGGGAGGGGGGAATGACAGAACAAATGCAACATATGTAGTTCCTTTCTTCTTTACAGTTTCTATTGCCATCCTATCTTCCACAATGCCTATTTTTTCTACAATAGGTCTTGTCATGTAATGCAGGCTAACCTTAAACTCACGATCCTCCTGCCCAGCTCTACTGAATGCAGGGATTACATGTATGTAACCTCATATCTGTGAGAGAACCCTGTCTCTTGCCTTAATTCCTTAAGTATTTCTACCTTTGAGTGCGTTTATAGTAATTGCTATGAAATATTTGTTCAGTTCACTCTCTGAGCTCCTATAAGAATGCCCCCTTCCCTTTATTTAGTATGTCATGTTTTTTTTTGTTGTTGTTGTTGAAACTTGGAGATTTAAAATACTGTACTGGAACTGCGGTTAGTGCTTTTACCCACCTTGCACCAGAGACCTAGCCGCTGTTAACTATGCAGTCACTTGGTTGTTTACTGATCTGAATGAATTTCTTCTGAGAAGTCTATCCGCCCTGCAGTGTGTAAAGCCACTGATGAACTTGCTGAGGTCTGCCCTCTTGTTTATTCTTCTTTTAACTCTTGGGTTGCACAAGCCACTTACAAAGGCTGTGTTAAGCCACCGAAGCCAGAGTTTTATGTTTTAGCACTGATGGTTCTGCCTTGGTGTTTCCCATCACAGTTCAGGAGTTTATATTTTTTGCTCCCTATTCATCCAGAAATTAGGAGTTTGGCAGTTTTCTCTTTGATAGCTTTGGAGAACAAAAAGCCTTTGGGGCTTGTGTGTAGTCCTCCAGACTATCAGGGGTAAGCTTGATTTTTATTTTAAGCTTGGTTTCCCTGGAGTCCCCTTGGGCTAGAGCAGGTTATTATTCAGTCAATGTTTAGCCAGAACTGCATCATCAAACCTCTTGTGCCCATGATTTATTTCCCCTGTGTTGATAGGTCAGTGTGCAGTTCAGGGAATGCTCCAGTCTGCCCTAAGGCCTGAGCTGATTGCTGTTGAGTGGGTGTAGCCTAACATCTAAACTCCTAGAGTTTACTGATACTAGGGGCCCTCTTTGTTGTCTGTCTCCTGGTTTTCGCTACAAAAATGGCTGTTTTATTTGCATCATTGAACTATCAGTTTTCGTCCTCTTAAATTTTCTTTACCAAACTTTCCTTTAAAAAAAAATACGACCCTTAGACACAGAATGCCCTAGTCCTCATTCCAAATGTTCAGGCCCTCAAACACATCTAGTGGTTCATTGTCTTTATGGCCATCCTAGGTCCTGTGGGCAGAACTTCCATGCTACTGCTCAGAGTTAGGGATAACAACTTTTTTTCCATCAGTGACATCCTATATCCACATGAGTGCTGAAGGGTATCAGCTCCTGCCTGGTCTTCTTGGTATGCTCTTCCTTGTGTGCAATCTCTGCCTGTGAGTGAGCTGGGGTTAGAATAGTCAGGGCCTTTACATTGTCAATCTGCCATGCCTAAGAGCAGAGCTTGTGTCCTTTATGGGGAATGTGGGTGGAGGGAGAGAGACTCAGTCCTCTTGATCACATGACTTCTTGTCACATAGCTTCTGCAAAGATTGGGGAAGATGAGAGATGGCAGCTTACCTGCAGCTCTTTGAGTAAATCAGATGTAGTCTGGGAACTGAGTTGGGGGGGGGTCTGTCTCTTGGCTCTTCTTGCTCAGAACAGTATATATAGGGTGGGACTTTTGGAATGTAGAGCAGGGCGTGGGGGTTATGAGGGAATGGGTCATAGCTCAGGTATCTCAGACTATCATTGTCCCTTCTGAGAGTGGAATTACTGGCTTGCCAATTGCTATATGCCTTTGGAACAATTTCTGGAGACTTTAAATGATTGGGCTGTTTATTTATTTATCTTTTTTTTGAAGAATATTACAAATGTGTTTATTTTTATGTTTTTTCATCTTTATTTTATTTTATTTTTTTCCTAATTTTTTATTAGGTATTTTCTTCATTTACATTTCAAATGCTATCCCGAAAGTCCCCCATACCTCCCTTCCCGCTCTCCTACCCACCCACTCCCACTTCTTGGCCCTGGTATTCCCCTATACTGAGGCATATAAAGTTTGCAAGACCAAGGGGCCTCTCTTTCCAATGATGGCCGACTAGGCCATCTTCTGCTACATATGCAGCTAGAGACACAGCTCTGGGGGGTACTGGTTAGTTCATATTGTTATTCCACCTATAGAGTTGCAGACCCCTTTAGCTCCTTGGGTACTTTCTCTAGCTTCTCCATTGGGGGCCCTGTGATCCACCTAATAGCTGACTGTGAGCATCCACTTCTGTGTTTGCTAAGTCCTGGCATAACCTCACAAGAGACAGCTATATAAGGGTCCTTTCAGCAAAATCTTGCTAGTGTGTGCAATGGTGTCAGCGTTTGGAGGGTGATTATGGGATGGATCCCTGGGTATGGCAGTCTCTAGATGGTCTATCCTTTTGTCTCAGCTCCAAACTTTGTCTCTGTAACTCCTTCCATGGGTGTTTTGTTCCCAACTCTAAGAAGGGTCAAAGTGTCCACACTTTGGTCTTCATTCTTCTTGAGTTTCATGCGTTTAGCAAATTGTATCTTATATCTTGGGTATCCTAAATTTCTGGGCTAATATCCACTTATCAGTGAGTACATATTGTGTGAGTTCCTTTGTGATTGGGTTACCTCACTCAGGATGATGCCCTTCAGGTCCATCCATTTGCCTAGGAATTTCATAAATTCATTCTTTTTAATAGCTGAGTAGTACTCCATTGTGTAAATGTACCACATTTTCTGTATCCGTTCCTCTGTTGAGGGGCATCTGGGTTCTTTCCAGCTTCTGGCTATTATAAATAAGGCCGCTATGAACATAGTGGAGCATGTGTCCTTCTTAGCGGTTGGGACATCTTCTGGGTATATGCCCAGGGTATTTATCTATTTACTTACTTGTTTAATCTCTGTTGTTTTTAGCAGTTATTACCAGTTGTATTGCTCTTTGAGTGGTTCTTCAGAGGTCTTAACTCTTCCATTCTGAAAGTATTTCTCACAGACTAGGAAACAGCTCCCCACCACCGCTTCTTTTCATTTTTAGTCTTCATTGTCTCCAAAGAAATCCCAAATCATAGTTATAATCCAGGATCCTGACTCTCAATATGAGTAACTTAGGTCTTACTCGTCTGCACTGTTTATTTTTCAGACATATAGACACCATCCAAAACATTTCTTGTATCTTCTTAACTGTTGTGGCTTGATGAATCTGAACCAAGTTCAGTATCATTTCCTTCAAGAATTACCTCATCCTTTGGTACTTGAGAAACAGAACAAGCAATACCTGTCCTCATCTGACCCCCACAGATGTAATATTTTTTCTTTTTTATTTATTCCCTAAAGTGTTATTTATTTCTTAAAATTAATTTTTATATTTGTTGAATTTCTGGGCATATATATTCTGCCTGCATGTATGTATGTACACCACATGTGTGCCTGGTGCCCTCGAGTATCAGAAGATGTTAAGCCTCCTGGAACTGGAGTTATGGATGACAGTAAGCCACCATGTGGGTGCTGGGAGTTGAATCTGGATCCTCTGGAAGAGCAGTAAGTACTCTGAGTCATTTATCCAGCCCTCCAATAATTTTTCAGCCAAGAAAATTTGGATTTCAACCAGAAACCCATTCTCCTGAATAGTGATGTTGATGGGGTAAGTGAGCACACTTTGTTTCTTTATAACAAAGCCCTGCATAACATCCTTGAACACGTTCTGAACATGACTGCAGACAGGTCATACAGGAGCCAGTTTTGTTCTGTTTCCCCATTATTTGTCAACCAATGGCCTCTTCTTTTTCTTTCCAAGGAAAGTCAGATCTCTACTCATATGACTGAAGTCCCTCTGGAAGGACTCTCTGGGCTCTTCAGAATAAGTGTCCCTCCTTTTAGAGTTTTGTCAACATTTGTTGCCCAGCCACGGCTCTGAAGGCTTGCACTTTTGCTCTTCCAATGTCTCCTCTAAAACGGAAGCCCGGGTGAGCATACTTATATCTTCAGTCTTGTCAAATTCATTCACACTTTCCATTGTTTTCCTTCAGAATAAAATCTCAAGTTTTAAAAAACGTGGTCTTAAAGACCCTATACCTCTGCCTCAGTTACTCCTGTCATTCCCTCTGCTCCAGACACTCTCCTCCGTCTCAATCCCTCAAGACACTCCAAGAATGTCTTTGTGTGGTTTGAGTGTTAAGATTATATTAATCTTATTGAATGAACTGGGAAGTGCTCCATTTCTTCTTACTATTTGAAAGAATTTTTGTAAGACAGCAATTAATATACCTTTGACTGGTTAAGCGATCTACACAGTGTTCTTTCTTTATAAAAATATTTTAAATTACAGACAGAACTTTCTATTTTTGAGGTGAAAAAAAGAAAAAAGCCTAGGCCTCAAAGTTGCTAATGGCGGAAGGTGACCCTGAACTCCTGGTTTTCTATTTCTTCTTGAGTCATTTTTCTAGTTAATGCTTCTAGCAATGTGTTCATTTGGTTACACATGTATGTGCTTATGTGCTCACATAGATACATATGTGTATGTGGAGGGCCAAGAGTGGCATAAGGTGTCTTCTTCAATTGTTTTCCACCTTATCTTTTGAGACGAGGTCTCTTACTGAGCCTGGAGCATACTGATATGACTAAAGCCAAGACCAGCAAGCTTGTGTCTTTAGTGAGCGATGGCATGATGGGTACTCAGCTTTCACATGGATGCTGGAGACTGAACTCATGTCCTCATGTTTGTGTGGCCAGCACTTTGTCTACTGAGCCATCTCCTCAGCCCCATTTTAAAAGTTTCTTTGCTTTCTCTTATTAAATTTTTCTACCACACCTATAGCAACTTTCTTCCTTTCTAGTGACATGTTTTGGGCCTCATCTTTTTCTTGATCAACATTTCCTGGGATCTGTCAAGTTCTTCATTACTTAAAACTTTGTAGGATGAGAAAGACAGAATTTCATATACAGAATGGCAGGTCTAGTGGGTGGGGAGCCACAGGGAAGCTAAGGAACTGGAGGCAAGGGCTCTATTAAAATGGGGAACAAGAGCAGACAGGAAGGGCTAGGTAGAGATTGCAGAGGAAGTTCCGTGAAGCCACTGCATCAAGTCTGGATTTCCATCTGATCTGAATGAGCAGGGAGTTACTGGAGCATTGTGAGAGGCATGGTGGGAATGATGCCATTGCAGATGACCTGCATGGCCAGGCTCCAAGGGGAGAGAGGGCCAGCTAGCAGGCAGTTACAGATTCCCCGAGCACATTGAACACGGCAGGACAAGGCAGTAGAGAACAAATGGAAGGGCTCTGATTTGGTGAGTGATTCTATACAGGGGAAGACACAGAAACAGCAAAGTTGCCAAGAACAGAGTAGATGTGGAAAACAAGGAGCAAACAAGGTTAGAAAATCAAGGTTCAATCATAGTACAAATAGTATCTTTTGTTAGTGGAAACGGCGGTGCACACTAGTAATTTTTTATCTTGGGAGGCAGGGACAGAGTTGCCCTAGTCTACATAATGAGTTCAAGGCCTACCAGAGATGCTGAGTAAGAGCCTGTCTTAAAAACCCACACACACAAAAGCCCCAAAACAATAAAGCCTTGAGGCAGTGGTGGCTCATGCCTTTAATCCTAGCAGAGAGGCAGAGGGGCAAGCGGATCTCTGGGTTCAAGGCCAGCCTGGTCTACATAGCAAGTTTCAGGACAATGAGTGCTACATAGGGAAACTTTATCTCAAAGAAACAATAGAAGGAGGAGGAGGAAGAGGAAGAGGAGGAGGAAAAGAAAAAACAAGTAAGACAATTCAAAATGTTTTTTCTTTTTTGTCAATCTCGATGAACAGGATCAACTCTCCTAAACATTACAGCAGAGACTACCATGCAAATTATCAACAAGTCTGTCAATTAGCAAAATGTCTTTTGAGTTGCTTTCCCTGCCTCTACTCCATATTCTCTCTCTCTCTCTCTCTCTCTCTCTCTCTCTCTCTGTGTGTGTGTGTGTGTGTGTAAATAACAGTCATACTGTAAGATCATAATGGTTGGGGATGTAGTAAAGGATAAGAGTCCTTGCCTAGCATGCAAAGGACCCTAAGTTCAACCTCAGAATAAAAATGAAAGAAAGTGAAAGGGAACTGGGGCTGACCCAGTTGATAAAGTGTTTGTGGAAGCATAACAATCTGAATTTGGATTGCCGTATCCATGTTACAGTAGGCAGTCAGAGCAGGCCTGTAGCTATTGGTGGAAAAGAGAAGAAGGCAGATTCCCCGGAGCTCATTAGCTAGCCAGTCTGTCCGTATCCTTGAGCTCTATGTTTAGTGAGAGTCCCCGTCTCAAAAATTAAGGTAGAGAGTGATGGATGAAGGCACCTAACAATGACCTCTGCCTCTACATGTACAGGCACATGTACATACTTACACACACACACACACACACACACACACACACACACACACGGACACACATACATACATACACATCAAAAAGCTGGAACTGTAAACTTCCTATTGACTAGTGACACTATAATTGTCATAATGTAGGCAACACACAGCTCATGTTCTTGTGACCTAGAAAAAACAAGAGCTGAGCTACCAGGCACACACAATTATAAATAATGCTTACAATTCAGTAATAATAATATACTTCATTTTTTATAATTACTCATTTGTGTGTATTCATAATGTGCCATGGGCTATATGTGGATGGAGATCAGATGATAACCTGTGGGAATCAGTTCTCTCCTTGCACTGTGTGGGCCCCAGACATTGAATGGAAGTCATCTGGCTTGACAGCAAGCACCCTTACTCTAAGTATATTTTAGAAGAAAGTGGATTTAATTCATTTTTAAAAAGCACTGTAAAACAGTACGCTAGCAGGGTGTGGTGGCACCTTTCTGTAAACTCAGTGGCTGAGATAGGATAATATCAGGAAATGTGAGGCCAGGCTAGGCTACATAGTGAGTGACCATGTCAGCTGAGGTTCTATTGCAAGACCTTGTTTCAAACCCACAAGAGCAAACTCAAAGCAAAGCAGAACGCTCCTGCTACAGCTGCCTCATCTGCCTCATGTTTATTGAATCTGTCCACTGTACCAAGAGGCCATGTGGAGTGTTTGTCTAAGTACCTTCTATATAGTGTTTTCAGTCCTGAGATCACCTAACGGCTCACTGCTTAGGGTGGATCCCCATTGTTGATACTTACTACTCCTCTGCTGAAAAACTCCCTGGCTTCCAGTACAGTCAGACTGCTACCCATTCCCCTATCCTATGTGGCCTGTGTTTGTTGAGGCTCCCTCCTGTTTCCTTGAGCTCATCCCACCCATCCTCCTTGCTCTGCCATACACACATCCGAATGGGCATCTTTCCCTTTGCTAGAGTGTACCCGGCTCTTTTCACACACTGTTCCCTCTGACTGGACTTTAGCTCTTTGTTAGGGTTCTTCACATCTTTCATTCTTAAGGCCTCTCCTTGACTTCCCCACAGATACTCTTAATCTCTGTATCATCTGTTTATTTCCTTCTTACACTTATTGCAGTGTATAAATGTTTTATTGTGTTTACTGTAAGATTTCTATTAGATTTATGAGTTTCCTTCTTATTGTTTTAGACAGGCTCTTATATAGTACATGGTACATGTTGGCCTACAAACTCCCTTTGTAGCTGAGGAGACTCTGACCTTCTGATCTTCCCAAGTACTGGGGTATGGGTGTGTGTGCCACACTGGTTTTAATGTTGTGTTGGGGATCATCCCCAGTCATAGACTGACAAATTCTTTAAGGTAGTGGCAATATGTTGACTGTGGCATTTTTAGTCTCATGGCGTTAGAAATGTGTAGGACTGCAGATAGTAGCCAGGGGACACGGAGACATTGCAGAGGCTAGGGCCAGTGGGATACAGCTCAGGTCCCCAGAGATCTGTTCGGCGTTACTGTGTGCTAAGCTCTATGCTGGCACTGACTGTGGACAACAGAAAGATGAACAAGTTTACACTTCAACAGTTTGCATTCAAGAAGCCAGAAAAAGGAGATAAGGATGTACAGATGATAATAAAAGGCAGAATTTAATCAAACAAAGGCCTCTGAGGCAGGGGTTTAGGAAAAGCTTCAAGGAAATTTACTCTGACCTTGAAGTCAACAAGTCTCAGTCCACAATGCATGAAGAGCACAGACAGTCCCTGCTGTTCTCCTTCAGAAAGTACTTCATAAAGCGAAGGACGAAAGCAAAACATTTGAGATGACCTTGGAGGTACTGTGTTTAGGGGGAAATGACAGGACTTGGGCTGTTTGGCTTTGCCATGTACTATTGGGGAGACCTTGGACTTTTTGTTCATTTTTACAAATGGTTGCTGAAGGCCTACTATGTGCCAAGTACTTTATATTTGTGATTCTAGCGAATCATTTCTCTTCCTAAGCTTTAGTGTCCTGTCTCTGAAAATCAGTTGCTTAGATTTCTGGTTCCGACTTGCAGCTATTTTTTTCTGTCCTAGAACAGCATGCACACTTCTGTAGGAAAACAACAGACTGGCTTTTGGTGATCGCAGAAAGGCATGTGAAGATACTTTGACTACTCATGCAAAGGGGAAGGTGAGTAAAAATGTTGCTGTACTAAAGCTTCGGTTTCTTTTGGGATGGTGGTGAAATGAGTCCTGCATGTGTACTGGGACCTGGAGATGGTAAAGTGTCGAAAATGACAAAGGCAAGTGTTACTGCAATGTGGGAAAGGGTAATGTGAGATAATATTTGCGATGACGAGTAAAGTGATGTAGGTGGTTTCTAGAGATGGCCATGGAAATAGCCATCTCATAAGAAGACTGTGAATGGGAGAGGAATACATGGCAGCAAAACCTTAGAGCAGGGACCTGGAGAGACGGGGCAGTGGCAAAGAGCTTGTTCTGTTCCTGCAGACAACCTGAACTGGTTCTCAGAACACACAGAGGATGCCGATTGCTACTTGTCTATTTCTAGATGATGGCTCTGTACATCTTAGGACAGAACTGTTCCTAACACAAAGGAGGGCAATGTATCAAGCACCTACTTTTTTTGTTAATCGATTGTGACTATCCAATTCCTTTGTTCAAATTATGTGTTCACCAGGCAGCCTTCTAGTTTGTAACTGGTTTCTTGAATGGGAAGACCCACCATCCACAAAGGCCTTATGCAGGTAATAAGGGTCTGGTCTTGCCAAGTATATCACCAACTGTAAATAGCCACTTTAAGTTCTGCTTTTCAAATCAGCTGTGCTAGCATGGATTCACTCCCCAGAGACTTCTCATCTCATAATAAGACTGAATGGGAGAGAAATTCATGGCAGCAAAACCTTAGAGCAGGGACCTGGAGAGACGGGGCAGTGGCAAAGAGCTTATTCTGTTCCTGCAGAGGATCTGAGTTTGTTTCCCTGAACACACATAGGGTGCTGATTACTACTTATAGCTAACACACACATACATTTACATATTATATACATACATACATACATACATACATACATACATACATACATATACAAAAAAACCCCAAACCCTAAAACTAATAAAAACCAATCTTTGAAGCAAAACAGAGCAGAGCAGCCTGAGGATCTCCCAGCGCCGATCTCCCATGAAGACTGGCCTGAACAGTCACTGGCTTTACTTACGACATTACGCAAAAGTAGTCCCTTACCCTTGTTCAGTGCTCTTAACTTTCAAAATAGTTTCATATAAAAAAAATAAATGACCTAATTTTATCATTTTATCTATTACACCTTCTTTAGCTCACACTACTTGCAAAATATATTTGTAGAGCAGTGATATTCTGAGTATGTTAGAAAAAACAACTGTCTATGGCAGGGTCATGACTGAAAAGGGCAGAGTAAGGACACAAAGGTAGTCATAGTTGCTGATGCAGCAGGGTGACCTCAGATTTTACAGAAAGGCCTAGAATGAGTGGAAGTGTGAAAAAAATCCCACCAAAAAAACCCCACTTTGGCCACAGATGTGCGGATGCTGGAGCCTTAGGAACTGCCCACAGGTAATACAGTGATCAGGACAAACCTGCAGTTTGTGGAAAAAGCTTGAAGAAGCTGCAGTCCGATCAGCTTACTGGAAGCTGCTGAAGAGTGGTATGTCACCAAGAGGTGGTGGAGGACAAATGGTTTGAGAAATAACTAGATAGCTAACATATGTCAGTGTTTGTTCAGGCAGAAGCACAGGCAGGGATGAGGGGAGGAAGCCCACTTCTCCCCCTCTCTTTCCATCAGAGCAGTGGCTGGATAGCAAACAGAGTCAGCTAGACCAGGTAACCACGCATATGGTGCTCCCTAAGCAGGTAGACTCCATTAAGCAGCAGACGTCTGTCTTTTATTCATGCTCTTTGTCATCCTGCTTTTTTCAATTCTGAGTCTATGATCATCAAATAACTTCAGATTCCTAGCTTCCTTAGTCCTGGGAAAAGAATGTCCCAGGAAGAGACATTACTATTGTTTGATTCATTACCTGCCAAGTATATCTTCTGAAAATTAATGCAATTAAAATATATGTATGTGCCTCCTTCTCTCACTTTTAACTTTTTTTTTAAAAAAGGAAAACCTTTAAAGCTATAGAAAAATAAAAGAGACAACATAACAAATGCCTTCTTTCTTTCACTAATTTCTTGATGTACATCTAATTGCTCCGGTGCTATGTACTGAAAAGGGTTCCTTTATTGAACTGCTTTTGGACCTTAGTCAAAGTCAAAATCCAGTTCAGCTATGTTTATTATGAGTCTATTCCTAGGATTTTTATTCTGTTCCTTTAATGTGTCTATTTCCTTGAATACCACACAATCTTCATTACTGTAGTTATCTATTAAGCCTCAAAATTGGCAGAAAAAGTGCTTCAGCTTCTCTAGCTCCTTTGTTTTTCCAAATGAGTTTTGGTATAATTTTGTCTGTATCTTTAAAAAAATCACGTGAGACTTTTGTCAGCGGCTGTGTTAAATCCATGCATAAAATCAGAGAATGAACTTCTTTAGTGTAGTGAGTTCCAATAGATGAATGCCCTACCTCTCGCCGTGTAGCTAGAGCTTCATCGATTCTTGTTATCAGCTTGGTTGAATTTTCTGTATACAAACCTAGCACCTGTTTGCTGAGATTTATATGTACTGCTAACCATTAGGCACAAAGGCAGAAACCTGCAATCCCAGCACTTAGGAGACAGAAGGGTTTGTGAGTTCATGACTGACCTGGGCTACATGGAGAGGTCTAGGCCAATGTAGCCCACCTAGTGATACCTTTCTCAAGACAAACAGAAGCCTAAAAATAAAATAAAAATAACTCTTGAAACTGACTGTAAAATGAAAATTGTATTTAATAAATTTTTGGCTTCCATGTACTCCTTGATAGTACATGAAAACATGTTTATGGGTAGTATATAGAATAATTAAACACATTTTTTGAGAAAGGTTCCACTGTGTTATCCACATCAGTTATAAACTTGTGGGCTAAAGTAATTCTCTTGCTCCAGTTTCACGAGTGCTGGGACTAGAGGTGAGCGCTATCGTGCAGAGCTAGAATTGATTTTTGGATACTGAAGTAAGCTGCAACTTTGCTGATCTCATTTATTAGTTCCAGGAGGTTTCTGTAGATTAGTTGAGATGTTCTATGTACACAATCCTGTCAGTTACAAATAGAGAGTTATTTTTTCCCTTTCTGTTTTGTGTGCTCCTGAGATGTAGCCTGCTGTGTCTTTCAGATATGCAAGGCGGAGAATAGAGATGCTGGTCTCTTTTTCTTTTTCTATGCTATCTTTGTCTGGTTTAGGTGTCAGGATAATAGCATCTTAATAAAGAAACTTGGGAGGTGTTTCCTCTTTTATTTTCTAGAAGATTGTGTAGAATTGGTGTGAATTCATCTTTAAATGTTTGGCAGCATTCTCCAGTGAAAACACCTAGGCTCAGAGGGGTTACTTCCTTGGGGAGGGGGTGAAAAAGTTACAATTTCTTTAAGCAATACAGATGTGGAAATTGTTTCTGATTTAGAGTAGTTTGCATTTTTGTGAAGATTTAGTCCATTTCATGTTCAGTTGCCAGGTGTGTGAAGGCAGATTTGCTTGCTGTGTTGAAAGTGCTCTTCTGGGGTCTGCAGGGTCTGTGATGACATCCTGTTTTGTTCTTGATGTGGTGGGAAATTTCTGTCTTCTTTTTTCTTCATCAGCCTTCGTACAGATTTATTGATTTTATGGATTTTTCCCCCAGGAAAGCACTTTTATTTCACCAAGTTTCTTCTTCTTCTTGTTTTAGATTTTGTTTGATTTCTTGCCTATTTGTGTCTGGTTTATTTGCTCTTCTTTCCCAGTTTGTTAAGGATGCTGCTTAAAACTACTGATTAGAGACGAACTTCTTTACAATGAAAGATACAATTTTATAAATTGCTTAGTATTGCTTTAGCTGCATTTTACAAATTTTGACATATTGTATTTTAATTCAGTTTAATGTACTTCAAAAATCCCTTAGACCCATGGATTATTTAGAAGTGTATTCTTTGGTTTGTTAGTATTTAAAGACTATTCTCTGTCTTGATTTTCTGATTGATTTCATTTTGGCTAGAGAATACTCCCCGTGTGATTTTTCTTCTTTACCACTGGTAGGTTTTGTTTAATGAATATGCTTCATTTAAAAGATTTCATCTTTTCTATGTTTCTAAAATATATAAAACAAAGTATGTCACTGTATCCATCTGAAGTGGATAATTCACTAGCATGTTTCATATTCATAATGTTGTGTAAGCATTATCACCATGTATTTATTACATTTTCCCATCACTTCCTAAAGAAGTGCTGTGTCCATTAAGAACTATCTCCCACAAGCCTTCCTTTTCCCCACTGCTGGTTATCTCTGATCTACATTCTATCTTTATGAATTTGTCTGCTGTAGATATTCCATAGAAGTAGTCATATATTATTTGGAGTCTTGTGCTTGCTTTGTTTCATTTAATATAATGTTTTTAAGGTTTATCTGTGATGGTATAACAAACTTTATTCTTTTTTAGTATTGGGATGGTAGTTAATTCCATGCTTATATCACATTTTCTTTATCTGCTCATCTTTTGGTAGATATTTGAGTTGTTTCTACTTTTTGATGATTGCGCATATGATCTATAAAGTTAGCACTGAAGTATTTATATGAGCCTTTATTCACTTATTTTTCAGCTATGGTCTCCCCATGTAGCCCTGGCTGTCCTGGAAATCACTATTTAGATCAGTCTGGCCTGGAATTACCACAGATCCACCTGCCTGGAACATTTAGGAGGGAGGCTCTAGGTGGGGAAAATGGATGAACAGAGGGTAGGTGTTAGGTTTGGTTCCTGTCAGCACTGCTTCCTGACTGCTCACATCATTTGAATCTGCAGCCCACCCTTCTAATGCCAGTCATGAACTGCTCCAACCTGGCCCAAATGATGGACCAAAATAAATCCTTCTCTCCTTAAGTTAGTTCTTGTCAGATATTTGCTCATAGTTATGAAAAAATTAATAAATGTACATGTTAGGAATATATTTTATTTTATAAAATAAGTTATATATCTCCTGAGGTAATTTGTTTGCTTGTCCATTTATTCAAGGTATCCAATTAGTTAGCTTACAATTGTTAATAACATTTTATCATAAGATGGTTCATCTGTGTAAGACCAATAACTATGAACAAGATTTTGCTACTTATTTATTTATATGTATGTGTGTTTGAGCATGAGTACGTGTATATGAGTGTGCTACCTATGGAGGCCAAAAGAGGATATCATATCCCCTGAAACTATCTTTCTTGGCAGCTTTTTGGTGTGGTGCCAAGAACTGAAATCTGGTCCTTTCTGAAGGCAGCAACTGGTCTTTACCAATGAGTCATCTCTCCCACCCAGGCCAATATTTTCTGATTTTAGTTAATTGTTCCTTCCTTCCTTCCTTCCTTCCTTCCTTCCTTCCTTCCTTCCTCCCTCCCTCCCCTCCCCTCCCCTCCCCTCCCCTCTTTCTTTCTTTCTTTCTTTCTTTCTTTCTTTCTTTCTTTCTTTCTTTCTTTCTTTCTTTCTTTCTTTCTTAGATATTTTCTTTATTTATATTTCAAATGCTATCCTGAAAGTTCCCTATACCCTCCCTCCGCCCTGCTCCCCTACCCACCCACTCCCGCTTCTTGGCCCTGGCGTTCCCCTGTACTGGGACATATAAAGTTTATTTGCATATTTCTTATGTCACTCTAGCTGAAAAATTCTTTTCAAAGAAGCAAACTATTAGTTTTACCAATTCTTTTAATCTTCAGTCTCTATTCTATTATTCCATTATCTCCATTCTAATCTTTAGTTTCTCCCTCTACTAACTTTGGATTTAGTTTTTTCCCTAGATTTTCTAGTGTAAAAGGAGGCAGATTAGTGCTCTGAGCATACTTTTTGCTGAATCTCATAACTGTTGCTATATTATGTTTCTGCTTTTATTCATCCCAAGATATTTTCTAATTTCCTTGGTGATTTCTTCTTTGAGTTGGCCATTGGTTGTTTAAAAATGTATTTAATTTAAAGACATTTGTAAGAGTTTCCTCCATTCTATCTGTTGTTATTCTGAAAAGGCATTTGAAAGCTTTATTCCGTGGTAGTCTTTGCATGCCATCTCTCTAGCCTTCCTTCCACAGCCAAGGCTTCATACATGCCTGGCAGGCACTCCAGCCCTAAGCCACATCCTCAGCCTCTGATCTGAAGTCTTTTCAAGTGTACTGATACTTGTTTTGACCTAACATATGGTCTATTGTAAGGAATGTTACAGTTCTCTCCTATCTATATGATTATTGAAATAATGGAGTGATATTTTCAAGTATTATACAACTACATCTCTCCAGTTATATCACTGTTTACTTTATATATGCCAAGGAGCTGTTGTTTGATATATATAACTATTACATCTTTCCAATGAATTGATCCTTTTATCAGTATGTAATGCCTGTCTTTGTTTTTTCCTGACAATTTTGATGTCATTTCTATTTGTCTGACATTATGTTAGATACTTTAGGTTACCATTTGCATGAAGTACTTTTTTTCGTCACTTTTAAGTAATTGAATTACTGGATCTAGAAGTGGGTGTCTTATAGGCAACATTTCAATTTTGTTTTCTTTTTGACACAGGGTCTCACTGTATATGCCTCGCTATCTTTGAAATTGCTATATAGACCAGGCTGGCCTTGAACTCAGAGATCCACCTCTTTTACCTTCTGTTTGCTGAGACTAAATATATGTGCTACCATGGCCAGTATTATTTGATTTTTAAACAAAAAAGTATTCTTTAAATTACTGTCTTTTGGCTACAGACTTTAATCTGCTCATATTCATTTTGCTCATTGATTAGGAAGAGTTTGTCTTCTCTACATTTTCTCCCTACTTTTATCTCTCATTTCCTCCATTAGTTATAAATAGCTGGCTATTTGTAGGAAAATAATTTTGGTACATTTTATACATTGTTAGTACATACCAATGAGTATTACATTTAACATCCTAAATTTATTATAATCTAGTCTTGAGACCAACTTTGTTCCTGCTTATTTCCATCCACTTCCATATAATAGTGTTGTTTTTCACAAGCTAATCGTTTATACATTGTGTGCATCCTAAAAGATTTATAATTGTTTTTTTTGTATTTGTTAGAGAATTTGACACTTTTTTCTTTAGCTCTTTAAGTGAAACCTGTAAGTGAGCGAAATGTATCTTTCCTCACTTTAAGTTGCTTCTCTCAGGCATTTTGTCAAAATAATACAAAACTGACCAACACACACACACACACACACACACACACACACACGATTGGGGATTACTATGGTTTAAATATCTTTTAACTTAATTCCAACAGTATTAGGAAGTGGGTTGGTTGTTAAAGGAGCACAACATCACTGTGGGGTTGGGCTAGGTAGAATTGGAGTGGGTTCATGATTGAAAGGATGAGTTTAGCCTAACTTTTATCTTTCTTTCTTATGGTCACTTGTGCTTCTGCCATGTTATCATGCATCATAAAACAAAGACCCTTGCCAGATGATGGAATCATGCTGTTGGACTCCTCAACCTTCAATACTGTGAGCCAAATTATATTGTTTATAAATGACCTCATCTACAGTATTCTGTTATAGCAACAGGAAACCCATCTGATATAGGAATCCATTAAATTATCTATTCTTGATTTGTTCGCTTTACAATAGGTCCCATGTAGTCCAGGCTAGTCTCAAGCACTATATAGCCAAGGCTAGCCTTGAAAGTCTAATCTTCCTGCCTCCCTCCCAGTGTTAGGATCCTATTGTCTATATATACAAGATTACAAAATTATCAGTTGTTGAGGTAAATAGAGCACATGCAGAAAAAACAGTAGGAAAAAATAGCATAGATGTATCATATATTTAATTAATAAAACATGTTAGAATTGTTTTGGATTAAGTGATGTTTACAGTAACTTTCATCTTTTTAGAGTTTTCATATTATTATGCTTTCCCCCGTCATCCTAAATACCTATGTGTATCTAATTTTATGTCCACAATTTTGTTATTTTTAAATAGCCCCCTGCCTCTGGCTGTACAACTTCATAAACTCATGATGCCAAAACTCAGGTCTGTCACTGCCCTCTGTTAAGATTGAAAGTAACAATTCTATGTCTTCCCCCCCCCCCCATTCTGTATCTTTCTAGGGTAGGAACTGGTCTTTACTTCTGGTTTTATAGTGCCTGAAAGAATGCTGACAGTGTCATCATTTAATGACTGATTGTTGGTTGAACTAATGAACCAACAAAGAAGTACAAAAAATTATAAGGTTTATGTTCATTGAGGAAGTGAGTGGTCTAGGAGATTAGCTCTCAGGATTGGAGTGAATGAACTCAGAGGTCAAAGCAACTCAAGAATGGGAGTTCTGCAGTTACTCTGGAATAGAAGGGGCTGCCACAATGAGCCTTAAATGCAATCGATGTGCTAGCTGCCAAATGGGTGTTCAAGTAGGCTTGCTGAATTTCTCTCATTCCCATCTAGTACTCAGTAGATGCTGGATCATAGGGGAACCAGGAGGTTTTCTTTTATAGATGTAGAACTCAAGGCTGAAAGCATCTAGCAAAGTAACATGTACATAGTAGGTATTCAATAAATTCATATATTCTCTCTCTCTCTCTCTCTTTCTCCCCCTCCCTCCCTCCCTCCCTTCCTCCCTCCCTCCCTCTCCTCTCTCTCTCCCAGTGAGATCTCCTAATTCCATTTAAAGAGACAGAGTTTCCTCATTTTCTCATGTCTTTATTCTTCTGTTATATTCTCTAAGGAGATATTATATTTTTATTCACCTTGGAAACTCCCATCTTCTTACAGGGATGTTTTTCCTTCCTGGGGATTTTTCCTGTATGTATGTATGTATGTATGTATGTATGTATGTATGTATGTATGTATGTAGTTTACAAGGCTGGCTAGCTTCTGATTTAGGAATGTCTCAGGATACAGTTCCATCTGGCTTGAAACTCACAATTCTGTAACAGTTCTCCTAAGAGCTGGGATTACAGGCATGTGTTACCATGCCTTAACCTGGCCTTTTTTTTTTTTTTTTTTTTTTGGTAATAGTAAATGGAGAAGGACTCTAGTTTCAGTTTGTATTGAAATTTTGTCCCTTGGCATGTACTTAGAACAGAAGAAGTAAAGTGGCAAACAAGTGAAAATCTCTAAAATGTTTTTCAACTAATTCTTCTGATTTTATTAAATGATGTAGTTTGGAGAAGTCTGAACCTGTCTCCTGCTATGGTACTAATTGGGAGAAAGAGATGGTTCTTCTATACCAAGGTGAGGAAACACACCTATTCCAACAGGGCCACACCTTCTAATTCCACTCCCTGGGCCAAGCATATAGAAACCATCACAATCTAATCCCTGGCCCCCATAGGTTTGTTCAAACATATTAGTCGATGGGGGCAATGCCTAAACATAGCATTATGAAAAATACATTTAGTCCAACTTCAAAAAGTCTCTACAGTCTATAGCAGTCTCAACAATGTAAAAGTCCAAAGATCAATCACTTAGCTGTAATTCCATAATAATACAGGAAACCAGGGCAATCTCCAAACTATGCATCTCTATGGCTGATGTCAAAGCAGTCTTCAGATTTCCACTCCTTTTTCATCTTTGTTGATTACAATAAACTTCTTTCTCCTGGGCTGGTTTCACTCCCTGTTATCAGCTTTCCTCAGCAGATATCCCATGGCTCTGGTATCTCAAACATCTTGGGGTCTCAAAGGCAACTTCAATGTTACAGCTTCATGTTTCAATGTCTGGGATCCACACATGAACTTCTAGGCTACTCCAAAGGGCTGGTGTCACTTCTCCAGCTCTGCCCTCTGTAGCACTCTAAGCTCAGGTTGATCCACCCCACTGCTGCTGTTCTTGGTGATCATCCCATGTACTGGCATCTCCAATACTCTGGGGTCTTCCACTGTAAGTAGGCTTCACCAATAGCCTCTCACAGGCTCTCTTCTCACAGGTGCCAAGCCTCAACTCCTTTGCATGACCCCTTCAGTCCTGGGCCATCAACTGGAACCTGTACCTTCACCAATGACCTTCCATGGCCTCTCACAGTGCCAAGCCTCAGCTGCTCTCCATGATCCCTTCATGCCTTCAAAACCAGTACCACGTGGGTGACTCTTATACATTACCAAGTCCAGCTGCACCACAAGGTACAACCTTGGCTATCTCTGGAACACAGCTTCTTTGTGCTCTCAGAAAATACTTCCCAGAAAATTTCACCTCAGTGATGCTGGTCTCTTCTTAATCACCACTAATTTCTTAGCTCTAGCTAACTACCATCAATTATCCCAGTGGTCCCTTCTGTTCTGGACTCTAAAGTCAGAGCCATGTGGCCAAAGTTGTTGAGTTCTTCTGTTTGCTGTGGCTGGAACATGATCCCCCTTATTGTCAGCTTTCTGTTTTCCAACTCCCTCAATTGCTTGGCTGTCCTGGAACTTCCTCCTTAGACTGACTTTGAACTCAGAGATCTGCATGCCTGTCTCATAAGCACTGGGATTAAAGGTGTGGTCCACCCAGCCTGGATTTAAGTTTTTCTTCACCTAGAACTTGTTCTGTTCTAGGCTGGACTTGAACTCAGAGATCAGCTTCTCTTTGCCTCCCGGGATTAAATGTGTATATCATCATGCCTGGATCTAAACTTAGTTGGGTGGGATCTTACCCCAAGGTCACTACTCCCTTAATTCAATTTAATATCCTTGAACACAGAATTCAGCTTCATTTCATTTCCTGGTGCCCCTTTAATATTTGAACTATATATTTTATATATTTCCTTTTTTAGCTTGCTATGCTTGTTTAAAATGTTCTTCATGAGACTTAACCAGAGAACAAAGTCTATGATGGGTGTTTCTGAGACTTCCTTTGTCAATGCAATTAATCTGAGTCTCTTCACCTTCACTTCAGGCAGACTCTTCAGACCAGGGCAAAAAGTAGCCATGCTCTTCACCAAAATACCACAAAACAGTTTCTAGGCCACATGAAAATTCTCCACTGAAACCTCTTGGGCCAGGTCTGCACAATTCAAATCACTCTCAGTAACAAAGTCTTCCATATTATTACTAGGATAGCCCATTAAGCCCCACTTAAGCATTCCACTGCTTTCCAAATCCAAAGTCACAAACTCCACATTCTTCCAAAGAAAGGCATGGTTAGGCCTATCACAGCAATACCCCAGTCCCTGGTAGCAACTTCTGTCTTAGTTAGGGTTTTACTGCTGTGAGCAGACACCACGGCCAAGACAACTCTTATAAGGACAGCATTTAATTGGGGCTGGCTTACAGGTTCAGAGGTTCAGTCCATTATCATACCGGCAGGAACATGGCAGCATCCAGGCAGGAGGAGCTGAGAGTTCTACATCTTCATCTGAAGGCTGCTAGCAGAATACTGGCTTCTAGGCAGCTAGGATGGGGGTCTTAGAGCCCACAAACCACAGTGACACACCCACTCCAACAGGGCCACATACCTTCTAATCCTGCCACTCATATACAGACTATCACATGGGGCACGAATGGGAACTGGAATGGGGAAAGCAGCTTCTCTAGGAAGGAGTTAAGCTCTGACAATGAAAGCAAGCATGCACTCATTCTGGGGGAACATCCTAAGGAACAGTCAGTTTATAAAAGTCAAGGAAATCCATATAGATTGCAGTTGGAGACGCTGATGACTTTTCATTCAGCTAGAAACCATCCCTGGCTTAGGATCCCTTCATCCTCCTGACTTTAGCGAACAGGTTGTAACAGACCCTTAAGTGAGCTCTGGACCTCACCTCTTTCTCTGGAATCATGAAGTCTTAAAGTCTTTCTACTCCTCTCAGTCACCTTAAACACCTCTTACTTCATTCATATAATGAGCCTGTAGACGTCATTTTCCTTAAGACAGGCACTTTCTCTTGAACATCACCACAGTCCTGGTATATCAACTAGAAAAACAGAAGCTCAAGTGTCTGCTGTTTTCCCTAGTTCCTGCTACTTTTCTGCAGCACTAGACACAAAAAGCTGAGGTGTGACTAGCACACCAGCGAAACCTTCCCTCTTTCCTGTCAGCCATTGCTGTCACAGTGTCCATAGCACCACTACTGGCAATGGGAAAGGGAACTCATCTAGTTACCTTACTCTGTAACCTCTATTTTTGTGATCTTGCTTCATCTGTTCAAGAAAGGAAGTGAACTGGCATTTATTTCAGTGTCCCCAGAAAAGTAAGTGCCAAGTGGGAGGAAAGGGGACCAAGAGTTCCTGAAGTGTGACCATGTGGGGGCTGTTCTTCAGCCCCTTCGACCCTACTTCCTTCGAAGATGAGGAAACAGAGGCTTGCAGCATTCAAGGAGGCTGGAGCGTGCACCTCAAGTTGTATCCATAAGTGGCTGTAGCATTCGAGGAGCTCGCCTAGAGCCACAGAACTGATTACTATCAGAATTCTGATGTGCCGGATTTCCCAGTGTGCCTCCCCCAACCCTGTGCTTTCTCTGAGTTCAAGCTTGGTTCCTACCAGCGCTCTGCGGCCTCCTCACAGCATAGCCTTCCAATTCTTCTGTCTCAATAAAGAAAACTACAGCCACTTATGGATACAACTTGAGGTGCACACTCCAGGCTTCTGACTGTCTCATTTGGTTCTGCTCAACTGCCTCTGCAATTTTTTTGTCAGTTCCTAAATTTATTGTTTATCAGGTACTATATGCAACACTTTACATACATTGGATTTACATTTAATCCTCAAGCAACTGAGGCACTGTATCTTGTCCTATGGCTGCTAAGTGGCAGAGCCCATAGCATAAAAACTCATACAGGTTGGGTAACAGTTATGATTTTATCACTGTGATATGTGGTTTCTCTTTGTGATTCTAATTTTAAAAACTTCCCTTGTGAGTTTGTAATGGTTCCTTAATGAAACTCTCTATAATTTTCCCATTGGCCCTATGGTTGCCCTTTTTCAGTTTCCATAGATAATCATGTTCACTCTAATGACTGTCCCTTTCATGTGCTCTTACCATTGAGACCTACAGCCAGTCACGGCCCATCTTGAATGGCTTCCTTTGGGCGTCTTACTGGCACTAGTACTTGGCATAAAAAATGCTTTGCTTTTAAGTGCTCTTCCTTGTATTCATTATGCAGTTATCCAAACCAGAAAACATGGTGACAGTCCAGATTTCTCCTTCTCCCTTGCCCCCAGAATCCAATTAATCACCACGTTGAGCTAATGCAACCTCCTAAACATTTCTTAAACCTTTTCCTCATCTCCATCCGTACTTCAAGTTCTTTCCCCCACTTCCCTGATATATTACAACTGTCTGCAGCCAGCGGGGCCTCTTTAAATCATCCTGAGTCATCTCACTGAAACACAGATCTGACCACGTCACTGCCCTTCCATGACTCAGCCTTGCTAACAGGTATAGTCTCCGTTCTTTAAGATGACATTTGAGATTTCCTGTGGCTCAGAGCCGAATTGCTTAGACTGAATCTTCAATAGTGTGACAGACACTCTGAGAAAAGTATCCAGTATCCCTGTGTCCGTTTCCTATTGGGCTTGTAATTGTGAGGATTAAGTTATCCACGTAAGACACCCAGCATGGTGCCTGACATCTGAGTGCTAGTAACTGTCAGCTGTTGCCAATCTCATGTCCTTCCACTTATGTCCTACTCCTTTCTGTCTTCAAATCTGTGTTTATCATTTTTGAAATGCATCATCATGCTTCACAGCTCTGAGCCTTTCGATCGCTGCTTCCTCTCCTTCCTTGGTTTTCACACATTTTCCTGGCTAATACTCATTTCAGGCTTCAGCCCAGACATCATGTTTACAACATCTTTCCTGACCTCTAACCCACTCTCCAGCTCAAGTCAGACTAATTGGCTCTCTTCTGTGACTTTATAGACTCCGTGCATGCTTCTGAGCATTTAACACAGCCAACTGAAGCTGTCTGTTTATAAGTTTGTCTTTCCTAACAGGCTGCTAGCCAATGATGGGTCTTTTACTCCTCTGTATCAGCATGTACCACAGGCCCTGTATATAGGTGGTGCTTAATCAATCTGTTGAACTAAATGGCTTCCTGTTTAGCTGAATAACTAGTTAGGTATTCATGATTGTGGTTCATTGGGCCAAGGAAGGAATATCTCTTTCCCTTTTAGTAACCTAGTGTTTCTTTCAGCAGCATATATGTGAATTCTATAACCAAACAGTATCATTTATCTCATCTTCACTGTTAACATTTTTATCAACTGGCACCAACCTCCCACCTGGTCTCCACACTCCCATTCTTTTGCTTTGGCAGCCCCACCCACTCCAAACAACAAGTGGTTTAAACAGGTATATGAAATCAAGTAGAATTTAAAAGAGGGAAAGGAAGGTTATATGGAAGAGTTTGGAGGGAGAAAAGGGAAGGGAGAAATGATATAATTATGTTATAATCTCAAAAAAAATCATCTACTAATCCTGTGAAAAGCCTTCAACTTTAATGTTCAACTTCGACTTTCAATTAAGAATGAGATCCAATGCTTTGTCATGGCCTACAGACGCCACAGGATCTGGTTTGTTATTTACTCCGTCTCATGCGTCTACTGCCCCACCTGCCAGACCCAGCCACAGTGGTCTGCTTTTAGTATCAAGAATATGCCAAGCTCTTTCTAGCCTCAGAATCTGTGGGCATGGCTGCTATATTAGTTACTAGTCTCATTGCTATGGTGGTGCTGGCATTGCTGCTGCTGGTGGTGGTGGAGGTGGTGGTGGTGGTGTGGTGTGTGGTGGTGTGATGTGTGTGTATGTGTGTGTGTGTTGAGGGGGCAGTGTTAGATGTGGAACTGCCCTTCTACCATGTGTGTTCCTGGGGCTGAATTTAGATAGTCAGGCATGAGAGCAAGTGCTTTACCTGGTGAGTCACCTTGCTGGTACCTAGACTTTCTTTCACTTCCTTTTTACGTGCTCTTTAGCATGCTTTTCTCACTGGATTTTCAACTTCCTCAATGTTAGTTCCATGCCTACACTGTTTATCAGTGTTGCCTCAGGACTTGTCAGTGTTCCCTGAGTGACTGAATGACGTTTGAAGTCAATCAGTTGAGTACGGCAGGCAAGCTATATTCAGTTTCCTTTGTTGTTTTAGGTAACAAAACTTTACAGCAGTTTAATGGCTGTGATGTTTCTGACCATGCTCAGTACAGCTGAACAGGTTTTATGGAAGACTTAAGTCAACCAAGAAAAAGACAGTTTAAGAAAGTCTGCTATTTAGGCCTTTATGCTTGTGAGTAACTCAAGAATGATAATTCTAATTACTATAAGCCAGTGGTTCTCAGCAGAGGGCAACTGTGCTCAGCCCCTAAACACCTGGCAATGGCTGGAGATATTCTCAGTTGTCAAATTGGAAAGGAAAAAAGCAGATTGTGCTCCTGGCCTCTAGTGCTTAGATGCCAAGGATGTTCGGCATTATATCCCCAGAAATACCAATCGTACTAGCCAGAAAAAACAAAACAAAACAAAAAAGAAATATGATGACCATATACTTTGCAAAAAAAGAATAGAATGGTCAGTGAGAGGTATCAGGGTTCTCTGGGATGAAGTATCAGCAAGCATTATTGTTTACTGAGACTTACTTATGTTCTTCCAAGCAGGTTTCTGCTAATTTTAAACCAAGATTCCATTGATGTGCTTTAGGAAATTCCTGGATGCTCTAAAATTGTACCATAACTGGTAGGAAAAGCCATCCAGGACAACCCAAAAGACAAAAACATGGAAAGACCTTTGTGTTTCTAGTCCATACCTTAAAAATAACCAACCCATCATGTTTTATGGAATGCATGTTCCATAAAATGCTGATAAGGAAAGTGTCCTGTATAGCTTCCTGAAGTAGCAGGCAAGCGTGCTGAAGGCTCATATCAGCTTCTTCATGTTGTCTGGATAACATATTTCACTGGGCTGTGAGGAGACAGGAGAGGCAATTTATATAAGCTCCCGTGTAACATCGGACACAGACTAGATGGACAACGAACTTTCTATTTCTTCTCCTAGGATTTTTGAGAGGCTGGACTAAAGAATGCCTCAAGAACTGCAAAGTGATGCCCACTGTCTGACCCCTAGGACATGCTCTGCCAAGGTTCGCCTTTCTGCCATGTATTCTTCACACTAAAATCCCAAGTTCTATTACTGAAAGAAGAGAACAGATAAGCCAAGAAATGTGGCAGCTTTGGGCTTCAATTGTGGCTGATCTTTGGCAAGTAACTTTTTTTTTTTGTCAGTAAAAGAGGGATAATGCCTACCTACCAGGGTTGCTATGAGACATGCATGAATATATGTGAAAGACCTAGCATATACAGAAATAATGGGTGTTTAAAGAATGTCAAAGTGGCTAAGGCAGTAAAAGCCATTCTAGAGCAAGCCTTGTGACTGTAGTTTGATCCCTGGAACTACTGAAGGTAGAAGGAAAGAATCAGTCCCACAGAGTTGTCCTTTTACTACTACAGGCATGCTATAGCACACACCCTCCAATTCACACACACACACACACACACACACACAGAGAGAGAGAGAGAGAGAGAAACTTAAAAACTTAATGTTAAACACTTTTTCATCGACATTTTGTAAATCCTACCTATATAAAGTATTTCAGTAATAGAATAACTCCCTGCATACTTGATAAAATGTAAAATTCAAATATTCATGTTGTAGCATTTGTCTTTCTTTATAGCTATCTTTATTTATATAAGGGGATAATATTTCATTTAGATATGGTTTTAATGTTTTAGTCCACGAGCTATCAGTTTAAACTACTGAGGGAGTTTGGCTGACTTCCTTTTTTTTTAATTGGGTATTTATTTCATTTACATTTCCAATGCTATCCCAAAGTCCCCCACATGCTCTCCTCCCACTCCCCTACCCACCCACTCCCACTTCTTGGCCCTGTCGTTCCCCTGTACTGAGGCAAATAAAGTTTGCATGACTAATGGGCCTCTCTTTCCACTGATGGCCAACTAGGCCATTTTCTGATTCATATGCAGCTAGAGATACGACTCCAGGGGGGTACTGGTTAGTTCATATTGTTGTTCCACCTATAGGATTGCAGATCCCTTTAGCTCCTTGGGTACTTTCTCTAGCTCCTCCATTGGGGGCCCTGTGATCCATCCAATAGCCTCCACTTCTGTGTTTGCTAGGCCCCGGCATAGCCTCACAAGAGACAGCTCTATCTGGGTCCTTTCAGCAAAATCTTGCTAGTGTATGCAATGGTGTCAGCGTTTGGAAGCTGATTATGGGATGGATCCCTGGATATGGCAGTCTCTAGATGGTCCATCCTTTTGTCACAGCTCCAAACTTTGTCTCTGTAATTCCTCCCATGGGTGTTTTGTTTCCAATTCTAAGAAGGGGCAAAGTGTCCACACTTTGGTCTTCGTTCTTCTTGAGTTTCATGCATTTAACAAATTGTATCTTATATCTTGGATATCCTAAGTTTCTGGGCTAATATCCACTTATCAGTGAGTACATATTGTGTGAGTTCTTTTGTGATTGGGTTACCTCACTCAGGATGATGCCGTCCAGGTCCATCCATCTGCCTAGGAATTTCATAAATTCATTCTTTTTAATAGCTGAGTAGTACTCCATTGTGTAGATGTACCACATTTTCTGTATCCATTCCTCTGTTGAGGGGCATCTGGGTTCTTTCCAGCTTATGGCTATTATAAATAAGGCTTCTATGTCCTTCTTACTGGTTGGAACATCTTCTGTATATATGCCCAGGAGAGGTATTGCGGGATCCTCCGGTAGTACTATGTCCAATTTTCTGAGGAACCGCCAGACTGATTTCCAGAGTGGTTGTACAAGCCTGCAATCCCACCAACAATGGAGGAGTGTTCCTCTTTCTCCACATCCACGCCAGCATCTGCTGTCACCTGAATTTTTGAGCTTAGCCATTCTGACTGGTGTGAGGTGGAATCTCAGGGTTGTTTTGATTTGCATTTCCCTGATGATTAAGGATGTTGACCATTTTTGGCTGAATTCCTAAAGCGTCTGGTATAGCACCATGTTCCGTTTCTCAATTAGGCACTCATTGGGTACCCAAGAAGCAGTATTGAGGCACAAGATGCAACAGGTACTTGGTTGAAAAGAATTTTACTAATGCATTTTTTTTGTTTCTTTGCTTGTTTACAGACAAGGCCTCACTCATGTAGCTTAGAGCAACCCAGAGTTCTCGGTATAAGCCCAGGTTAGCCATAAACTCACAGTCTGTTTGCTAATCTCCTAAGTGCTGACAGTGCTTGGTGTAGTGAGTGACTGAGCCCAAGCAGAAAGTTGCCATCTAGTACAGTACAGAGCTCAGTGTTGCCATAGTTGTTACATATATATATATATACATATATATATATATATATATATACACACACACACACACACACACACACACACACATATATATATATATATATGTGAATGATGAGGTTGAACACTTAGATAATCAGGACATTGTCAATCTCAGTGAAAATGGCAACACCAAGGTAATGAACATGACACAATTATTTCATAAACATATTCCAGTTAGCATTGATAAATACACTAGAAACAAAGCAAAAATAGAGAAAATTTAGTAATAAAAGAAAGTAATAAATGTATGGACAGTTTAGAACTGAAAATACAATAACCTAAATAAACATACTAGGTAAACCAAATACGGTAATTGGGATGAAAAAGAAAAAAAATTGTGAACTTGAAAGCAAAATAGTATGCAGTCTGAACAACAGAGAAAATAAACTGGGGGGAAGTTTCAGTTTAGTGGGACAGGACCATTAGAGTCCCACAGAGAAAGAAGGGAATAGTATAAAAACATAATATTGGGTGGTGGTGGTGCATACCTTTAGCCCCAGCACTTAGAAGGCAGAAGCAGGTGGATCTGAGGCCAGCCTGGTCTACAGAGAATCCTAGGACAGCCAGGGCTACGCAGAGAGATCCAGTCTCCAAAGACAACAAAACAAAACAACAACAAGAACCATATAATGGAAAACATTTTGAAAGCAGTTAGAGAAAAACCACACGCTACTCTTATAGGAATAATAGCTTGAGTGACGGGATTTTTCATCGAAAGCTATAGATACAAGAAGAGAGAGGTTGATTTTTTAAGAAATAAGACTGCCAACACAAAAAATCCAAAACAACATGAAGGCAGGAGGGAGAAACAAAACAAAACAATAACAACAAAAACAAACTAAAATGGCAGAGTTAAGCCCTGATGTGTCAACAGCTACACTATAATAATAATAATAATAATAATAATAATTCCTATTGTACTGTTTTCTGATTTGTGTTTATTTGTCTTGAAACATTAACTTTTTGAATAAAAATAATGTATAAAATAGTCTACAAAACAGCAGTCAAGCATACCAGGTATTATAGCACATGCCTTTAATTCTAGCAGAGGCAGGCAGCTCTCTTGAGTTTGATGCCAGCCTGGTCTACAAAATGAGTTTCAGGACAACCAGAACTACATAGAGAAACTCTGTCAAAAAAAAAAAAAAACAACAAAAAACAACCAAAGAAAAATGTGTGTGTGCGCGCCCATGTACAGCAACAACAAGCAACTGGGGACTTACAGTTCTATATCAAACAAATTTCCGGCTAGAAAGGTGGCTCAGTGCATAAATATGCTTGTCATGTAAGCCTGGTGACATAAATTCTATCTCTGGAACTCATACAACAGTGAAAGGAGAGAACCAACTCCACAAAGTTGTCCTACACACACACACATATAAAATTAAAAAAATTCATCCCCACAACTCTAAAGAAATGTTCCAAATGTTTAAACTAAAGAATAAAGATTGGCAGTTACCATGGCCCAATTATATTCAGAAATAAAACAACTCAGTTAAAATATAATGACATCTCAGTCTGAGGCCACTGATTCTATTCCTACCCCCACCCCACTCCCCAAAATGTTTAAATATAATGACATAGGAAGATTCAAGTAAAACAGCACATTTACTCCCCTGTAATCCTATCCTGTGTATAGACTGGTTTAACCATCATCACAGAATATAGAATCCATCCATTCCCGCAGAAGTCTTTGCTGTACTGTTTACCACAGGTGACACATTCTCTGCTATCGTTTCATCTCTCATCCATGAAAATCATCTTCATTTCTATGATCTTTTTTACTATTTAGACATGATATAAATAGAACTGGGCAGTATATAACATTCTTATTTTATCATATTTAATTAGTATATAAATTAGTGGGTTTTAGTGTGACATTTCTACACATATAGATCATTATCCTTTGTTTTCAGTGTCCTTGCTGCCATGCGCCCTTCTGCTCGTCTCTTCCTCCTCCAAGTAGCCCCTCCTTCTGTTTTCATATCAGATATATTCCATTAAAATATCTTTTATTTTCTTTTCCCCACTCCCTTTAGACCTCGCTCTCCTCTACAGTTCCCTTTTCCCATGTCCTACATATATGCATATACATGCATATACACATATGCACATTCACACAAATTTACATTATGCAAGAGAGAAAAATGTATATATATTATAAATATAATGCATATTTGAGTTTGGCTTATTTCATTTAACATAAAGGTTACCAGTTCCATTCTCTTTTCTGCCAGTATTATCATTTCATTCTCTTTTACAGCTGAATACAATTTTTTATGTACATATGCCACATTTTCTATAGTCATCTATCAATGGAAATATTAGCTATTGTGAACAGACCAGCTATGAACATGGGTGTACAAGTATCATTGTGGCATGTTGATCTGGGGTCCTTTGCTATGAACATGGGTGTACAAGTATCATTGTGGCATGTTGATCTGGGGTCCTTTGCTTTACATATAGGGGTGGTCTATCTATCTAGGCCCAATAGTAGTTGCATTTCTGATTTTTAAAAGGAACCTCTATACTGACTTCTGTATTGACTGCAGCATTTAACCATTCCCATCACTCACATTCTAACCAGCACTTCTTCTTACTGGTTTTCTTAAGGGAGAGCCATTCTGCATGGAGTGAGATGGAATCGTGAAATGTTTCAATTTGCATTTTCCTGCTGGCTAAAGACATTAAACAATTTCAAAAACCATATTAGACATTTGCAATTTTTTGGTGTATATGTAGAGATTCATGTGTTGGGGTGTGGAGTGTAGCCCAGGGGTCAACCTTGGGTATCTTTCCTTTGTAGCTCTCATTCTGTATTTCTGAGACAGCCTCACTGGGCCTTGGACTCATTGATTTGGTTAGGATGGCTTGTGAGTGAGCCCCAGTGGTCTGCAGTGCTGGAAGTACACACATATGCCATAATACTTGGCTTTTTATGTGGGCACTGAGGATAAAACCTGGGTCCCCGAGTTTACATGGCAAGTCCTTTATCAACTGAGCTATCTCTCTAGTTCTGCACTTCTTTTGAGACAACACATTTATTGGCTGGATTATTTGTGGTTGCTTTTCTAAGTTTAAATTTTAGAGCTCACTATAGAGTGTAGCTATTAAGTCCCTGTCGGGTGTGTAATTGGGGAAGGTTTTTCTCTCACCTCACAGACTGTCTTTTCACTCTGGTGATTATTATTTTATTATGTAGAAGCTTCATGATTTCATATAAAATTTCATATAATCCTATTAGTCAATTTTGGGGCTCTTTCTTGTGCTATTGGAGTCCTTTGGTTAAATTCTTGCCTATGCCAATAATTTGAAATGTTTTACCTTTGTTTTCCTCTGGTAGTTTAAGAGTTTCAGGTTTATCAATAAGGTTTTTGGCTCATTTCTAATTGATTTTTATATAAGATGAGAGATGTGGATCTAATTTCCTTCTTCTACATGTAGATATCGAGTTTTCCAAATACTACTTATTAAAGAGGCTTTTTCTTTTCTCCCCCCACCCCAGTGCATGTTTTTTGACAGTTTGCCAAAGATTAGGTGGCTGTAGTTGTGTGAGGTTATTTTGGGGTCCTCAATTTTATTCTGTTGCTCTAGGTTTCTGCTTTTGTGCTAATGCCACGCTGCACTTGTTAGTAAAGCTCTGTAGTACAATTTAAGGCCAGATCTCCTGAGAGTAGCTATTTTTGATCAGTGTAACTCCGTTTAGGCCCATCCAAGTTATTCCACACATCAATAGTTCATTGGGTTTTATTGCTGAATAGTATTCCATAGCATAGATGGATCATACTCTTTTTAACCATTTATAAATTACAAGACTTTTGGGTTACTTCCAATTTGGGCTATTAAAGTTACACATTTATTTATAGTTTATGTGGATGTAGGTTTTCATTTCTCTGGGAACAATGCCCAGGAATGTAATTGCTAGATTATATGGTAAAAAAATTGTTGTGTTTTTAAAGGAATAGACATTAACACATCCTTTGATTACTGTTTACATATATTTTTTAGATGTTAATTTAAAATGTTAATTGACAGATAATAGCAGTATATATTTACAGACACAGTAGTATTACAATCTGATACATGTACACAATGTGTAATGATAAAATCAGGGTAATTAGCATTTCTGGCTCCTTCAACATTCATCATTTCTTTGTAGTGAGAGCATTCCAATTCCTCTCTTGTGGTTCTTTATAAATATATAATAAATTGTTGTGAACTGAAGTCACCCTACTGTGCTGTTGTTGGCTGAACAAAGGAAGATGAAAAGCCTTGCTTTTTCAAACCAGTGCTGCAACATCTCTTTTTATAGAACCTGAAAATGATAAAGCTGAAGCATCAGTGAGGGGTCTGACTCATGGAAGGAAGGGAGTCACGTCAAAGAAATTGAGTGAAATTATAAGTAAGAAATGGAAATATGATAAAAGTTATTTTGTTACTAATTTACCATCTGTGTCATATGAAACATATTTCTGAACATATAATACATCATTTAAGTTAGAGCATTTTCAGACCATTAATAAAGTAAGATGAATACACACACACACACACACACACACACACACACACACACACACATACACACACACACATATATATATATACACACATATATGAAACAGAGTTTAATTCATTGGTTCAGGATGGCTTAGCCCAGGCTGAACCTGAACTTGAAGCAATCATCTTGCCCCAACTTTGTGTGTGCTTAGATTCTACATGTAAGCTACCATGCCTGGTTAGAAGCTGAATATTTTAAGTACGGATATTATAAACTCATTAAAGCTGGGCATGGTAGCTCATGAGACAAAGGCAGGAGGGTCTGTGTCAGATCCAAGGTCATCCTGGTCTACATAGCAAGTTTCAGACCAATCGGGGCTATGTAGTACAACTCTGACTTAATAGAAAAAAAAAAACCCAATAACTAATTAAATAAATAACCACTAAAAATTGTTTGTTAGCATTTTTTGAACTAGAACTGAAAAAGCCATTGAAGCATCTTATAGACACGCCATGGAGAACTGCAGGCTTAGAGGACAACAGAGCCTTGAACAGTTGACAGTGTTCATTGTCCACTGGAAGAGAAGTTAGTGAAAATACTCAAGGCACTGTCTTTTCTCCGTGACTCAGTAGCTTAATGATCGAAACATTTAACTACAAACATGGATACTTCACTAGCTACCCATTTTCTGAACTGTGCCCTCACCAACAGACCTATGTCAGTGCGGCCTGAGCTGATGTTTTGCTTATATCACATGGCATCAGTAGTAAATAATCCTAACAGAAGGCTTCTTTTATGTGAATGATTAGGCACAAACAGAAGTGGTGCTACTCTATTTAAAGTGCTGAATAACTTGTTTGAAGCTCATGGCTTATGTTGGAACACTGTTGTTTATACTCGAATGGCACTTCAAAAGCAACGGTGAGGAAAACTGTTGGCACCCATGTATGGATTCAGGCAGTAGCATCAAGCATAGCACTGGGGACTCTGTTCTTTACTGTCACAAACTCCTAAAAATTCCAACTTTGCTTGAGAATGTCTTTGCTGAAGCAGTAAAATTGATAAGTTGTTAAAACTTGCTGCTGGATTTGGTGCTCATAGGAAGTATGATGAGGTGCTTTTGGTATAGACTGTCATGCAATGGCTTGGCTGTGATTAAGCTGTGAGCACTGACTAGCTAGTTTTCATGGAATACTACATGTGCTCAAAAGGACAACTGACAGATTATGATGATTCAACATTATGATTAAATATTTGGAATCTGGCAAATGTTTTGTCAAAAATGAAGTGAGCCTATGATTTTTTTGGTAAACAACTGATGTGTTTGTTGTCAATGATAGCAAATTTGTGGTTATAAGCAAAACTATGATTTCTGAAAACTTGATTCTGGCATTGTGAGCTTGACAGCATTTCAAAACTTAAGTTTCCCCCAGTGAATACAGTGATGATATCAATGTTTTTATGCTGAATAAAATGTATGAACATTTTGAATGCTTTCCTAACCCAGTGAACTGGTATTTTCCAAATACTATGTGAAGGGGGGGGGTGTCAAATATCCATTTCAAAATACAAATTTAACCTAATTGTATGTAAAAATTCCCTGAGATGCTTTCAGGCCCCATGCTGCATTTACATTAAAGACATTACCATTTGTAGAGTTTTGTTTTGGTGTAGTCTCAAGGAATGCATATAATGATCAGAAAAGGTTATTAAAAACATTCCTTCCCTTTCTAGCCAACATCGCACCCTTTTCATACCTGTGAAGTTCTGCTTTTGTCATATACTTGAAGTCAAACCATGTCAACATACTTTGAATGAAGAAGCAGGTAAGTGAGCTATTACGTACTAAGCCATAGAATAAAGAGATGGGTGGAAGTCTTACAATAGCATTTCTTCTCATGGAATTGAAGTCTTAGAAAATAATTCTTTTTCATCAAAAAGTGTTATTTACAGGATAGATTGGATTTATTATTTTTACGTTAAGTAAGTAAGTTGCAAATATTTTAAAATGAAAGTATCACTAACCATTTAAAGCAAAGCCAATAACAATGCATCAAAACGTTTTTATTTTACAATGTAAAAAAGCAACATGTGGCTGTAATAATAGAAAGGAAAGGGAGAAATGCAAGCACACTGCTGGAAGGGCCATGTGAAGTAAAGTAACAATATTTGAAAGTAAACTCTAAATTAAAAATTCATGCTGGGGCCAGTAAGATGGCTCCAAGAGTAAAGGCACTTGCCACCAAGCCTGATGACTTGAATTCAGTTCCTGGGACATACATGGTATAAGGAGAGAATAGACTTTTCTAATTTGTCCCTGGTTTCCATATGTGCATGCACTGTGAAATGTACATACCTTCATAAAAACACACACACACAAATAAAATATAATAAAAATTTGCTGTAAAAACCAAATCAACTATAAAAAAAATCAAATGAAAGTATAGCTAGTAAGCAAGTAAGGAGATAAAATGGAATACTGAAAAAATATTCAGTGTTCTTCTCATCTTCCTGTTTATTTTCTACTTATCTCATCTGTTCTTTGTTCCTTTCTTTTGCATTAGCATGTACAAGGTCCTAGCTAGGTTCCATGTCTAGTACCACACTGCAAACAAATCAAACAACATCTCCCAAATCATGTAATTAAAGGAGTGGGGGGGATAAAGCCAGGTGTGATAGTGCATTCCTTTAATGCCAGTTCCTGATTACAGGCAATGAGGATCAAAGGAGGTAGAGGGAGGCAGAGCTCTGTGAGTTTGAGGCTAGCCTGGTCTACACAGTCAGCTTCAGGACACCCAGGACTATGTGTTAGAAACATGTCTTGGAAGGAAGGAAGGAAATGGGAGGGAGGGAAGGAGGGAAGGAGGAAGGGAGAGACAATGAACAGATGAGATAAATAGAAAACAAAGAGGAAGATGGATATAAAACTAAATTTATAAATTGGTTCAAGTAATAGGCAGAAATAATCATACTTGATTATGAAAGCATCGCTATGTTGTTTATATAAATCCACTATAAACTCACAGAGATCTACTTGCCCTGCTTCCCAAGTGTTGGGATTAAAGGCACACACCATCTTTCTTGGCCTAATGAGCTACGTTTCTATTGTAAGAATATTGAATAAAAACAACAACAACAAACCAACAAAAGAAGGCACAAGGGAGAAAATAACAAAAGAAACCAATCAAGTCAAAAGCTACATCTTAGAAACAGCAAAAGCTACAGGCCTGCTGTCATGCCACACACCCTTAATTCCATTATGCTGGAGGTGGGGGAGGAGGACAGTCAGGAATTCAAGGTCATCCTTAGCTACAGAACAAGTTCTAGGTTAGCCAGGCTATGTGTAGCTTTGTCACACATACACAAAAGCAGGGGCTGGTGGACGATTCAGTTGATAAATTGCTTGCCAGGCATGTGTGAAGACCTATGGTTGGTCTCCAGTACACATATAAAAGCCATTATGTAGTGATGATCCAGTGTTGGGGAGGCAGAGACAGTAGGATCTCTGTGGTACACACACAAAAATACACTTACACAAAATAAAAAAGAAAGACCACACTTCAGGGAACTTGATAGTCCATAAGTTAAAGAAATAGTAGTAGTAGTAGTAGTAGTAGTAGTAGTAGTAGTAGTAGTAGTAGTAGTAGTAGTAGTAGAAGTAGAAGTAGTAGTAGTAGTAGACATTTAAAACAATAATAATGAGTAAAGGAATATATTTCTTGAGAGACAAATTACCAATATGGAATTAAGAGATGATCATTAATGTTAGTAGCCACAAAGCATCAAAAATCAAAACTTTTCAAGTAATGTTTATAAGATAACCATCATCCTGTTATCAAAACCAGATAAATACACTGCAAGAAAACAACAGCTGACCATCCTCATCAAGACACAAAAACCTTTGACTAAGTTTCAGCAAAAGAAATAAACAAGATAACCCATCATGAGCACATAGGTCTTATCTGAGAAATGCAGCTATTGTACATGTAAAGTCAGTGTGAGTCTATTCTAACTGAATAATGGATGTTAGGTGGCGATTTTAGTAGATGAAGAAAAATCATTTAACAAAATTCTGCATTCATTTGTGGGAAAACACCTTTAATTAGAAATAGAGAACTTTCTTTTCCCAATAAAGAATCGGCCTTGGGTGGGGGGGACCACTATGGCTAACATCACACTCTATGGGGAAAAATTAAGTGCTTTGCCCCTTTGACTAGGAATAAGCAAAGATAAAGGTGTTCACTTAGTTCTTCCACACAACACTGGTTTTAACCCACAGTTACAACCAGTGCAATAAGACAAGAAAAGGAAATAAAAGACAAAGATTATATACCCGACTTAAAATTCTAAATTCACAGATGACTTGCTCATGTACATGGAACATGCTAAGCACTTACAAGAAAAGCAAGGAGCAAGGTTACATTACTCAAGATCAATATTCTACATAAGATCTATATTCTGTAAAACAAACTATTGGACATTACTTAGGGTGTTCCATGTACAAAAAAATCAGCACCATGCAATACTTAAAAATAAATTGAAGAAAATTTGTGTAAGGTCTGATGATTGTACAGTTTAAATTAAAATTAGAAATTTAAGACTATATAAGTAAATGGGTTGAGAGAACAGATTAGGACCTTATTATTCATAAATAAAATAATATAAATTCAGTGGATTTTATCTAAAGACTTTTATATTATTATCAATTTGTATATAAATAAATTTAATTTATTTTAATGGCTATGTATATTTCTTAATATGAATGATAATGTTTCTCAATCTTTTAAAATCAAAAGCAGTCTGGTGAAGTAGAATATTTTTTTTTTGTTAGTAAACCCAATGATTATGTGTGTTCATCTGGGGCTCAAAAGTTATATCAGATTTTAGATTTTTAGATTATAAATGTTCAACCTGTACATAAAACTGCTTGATTCAAACATAGATCATGGGATCTAAATAGTAACACTACATTGCAGACTATTTTCCATGTAATAGTATTACTTAACAATGTATTTTTTAAAATGGGTTCATGTCATGTTTGGGCTTTTTCCTCATGGTAGAGTGTCAGAGCCCAATCATACATGCATGCTCCAATTCTCTCTTTACTCCATGACTGTCTGTCCAACTTGGCTTTCCAATTCATAGGCTGACATCAACTCCCTGATTACTGGCTTTATGCCATCATTGTTTTGTATCTCATGAGGTTGTGCACAAAGAGCTACCACCCCTAAATGCTTCTAGAATCCGTGCTGGGCTTGCCTTTTCAGATAGCCTCCCTGCATGGCAATGGGGAATTTTCCTTGGGATACATTGATTTCTCATGGCTTGGATACATGGTGCTTCTTGCAAAGGATAGAAACTTGGTACTAGGATTGACCTGTGTTCTTGAAAAGACTCTATTTCCATTTCTCCAATCTTAAAAAGAGAAACCTCTCTACG
Source organism: Mus musculus (assembly GCF_000001635.26). NCBI lineage: Eukaryota > Metazoa > Chordata > Mammalia > Rodentia > Muridae > Mus > Mus musculus. Next base: position 102,398,269 of record NC_000086.7, read on the forward strand.
CAAATTCAGACACATACTTATATACTTGCTTGCTTAGTTGTTTATTCAATGAAGGAATGCCAGCTGGGTGAGTGCTTAACCTTTTGCTAAACACAGAGAGCTAAAATAGGCCCCCAATCACAGGTGACCAGAAAAATGGTACAGGTTTGAGGACCTTTTATCTAAAAACCTAAATGTTGCAAAATCTAAAATATTTTAGTGTTAATCTTATACAAGTAGTGATAATAACTACACCTTAACATTGTTTTATATAAAAATATTAAAATGGCCTGTAAAGGTATCTTCACACTACATGTGTAGAAGGTATAACTGTAACAAATGAATTGTGTTTAGATTCCTGTCTTATCCCCAAGAAATCTCATTATTTATATACAGTTGTTATAAAAGTCTCAAAAAACCCCCACAACCCTAACCCTCAAAACAAAACTGAAAAACTCAAATCTGTACTACTTCTGCTCACATAGCAAGTTCCAAACCAATGAGACCCTGAACATTTTAACTTAGTTGTATAACTTTTACAAGTTTATTCCCTTAGCAAGTTATTTTTATTTTCTAGCAAATAATCTTTCTTAATTAAAAATATTAGATCTGTTTATCTTATGTGTGTATGTGTGTTTTTGCCTGCATGTATGTACTGTATGTACACCACATGCATGACTGGTACCTGAAAAGGTTAGATGAGGGTGTCATATTCCCTGGAACTAGAGTTATAGGCAGTTGTGAGCTACCATGTGGGTGATGGGAACCAAACCTACATCCCCTCTAAGAGTAGCCTGTGCTTTAAAAACCACTGAAGTATTTCTCTAGTTTCAAATTAGCTTTCTAAAAACCAAGTTTATATTTTTTCAGGCTCATGAACTCAGCATTTAAGGTTTTTCGTATTTGGTCACAATTACCACTAAAGCTCCAAGGGTTCTTATTATATTATACATTCTATAGTAAACACATAGTCCCTTTCTCTTCATCACTTGGCAAACTCTCAATCTTTGAATATCCACTTCAAAATTTCAGGGTCTCATTGGCTTGGTTTGGAACTTGCTATGTAGATAACTCGAGCTGTCCTTGAACTTGTGATCCTCCTGCCTCAGTCTACTGAGTGTTAGGAATACAACTATGCACCACTCATTACTCAGAGCTTAGTTCAGTGTTCTGTTGAAAGAGTTCCCATCGTTGTTCCCCACCTGTCCTGGATTAGAACACAACGCTTTGTTGCCTTAATTAGAGAGCAGTATTTTTGAGGACACTGGGCATACCTTATTTGTATAATTGAATCCATATCTGAAAATGTCCTGGCAAGTAGTAGGAGCCACATGAATACTTGTTAAATGAATAAAGGAATAGCTCAACATTTAGGCTAAACAGTTTTAAAAAACACAGGGATTGTAGCTAGACCTAGGAAGTCAGCACAGGATTGGGGAAAGAGCATTTGGAGGGAGATGATTATTATCCAAGGAGATGGAAGAACAAAGTCCAAGAATGAGAGCAGAGATAGTAGGAGGTCAGCTGGCCATAGCTGACTGTTGCGATAGCTTGACCTTGTGACTGTGTTGACTGTATTTCTCAAGTCCCCCTTTGGCTCCCGGAGGGCAGGGAATTTTGGGCCCTCCTTTGTATTCCCTTCACAGTTGATGCACATCTCCATAGCCACCGTTCCAACTATCTTCTAATTACTTTGAAAAAAACCAACAACTATGTAACGGTATTTTGCTTGCATGTATGTCAATGTACCATTGACATGCCTGTTACCCATGGAGGCAAGAAAAAAGGTATTAGATCTCCTGGAACTGGTGTTGCAGATGGTTTTAAGCCACTGCATGGGTGTTTGGGAATTGAACTTGGGTTGTCTCCAAGAGAAATCAGTGCTCTCAACCATGAAGCCATCTCTCCAGCACCAACATTTTTTTTTCTTAGACAAAGTCTCCCAAATGATCCAGGCGGCCTGGAACTTGCTATGCAACCAAAGCTGGCCTCAAACTCACAGTCCTCCTTCTTTAGTAGCCAGGCTGCTGACATTATAGGTGTATGTAGGTGTGTGTGTGTGTGTGTGTGTGAGAGAGAGAGAGAGAGAGAGAAAGAGAGAGAGAGAGAGAGAGAGAGAGAGAGGAGAGAGGAGAGAGGAGAGAGGGGAGAGGGGAGAGGGGAGAGAGGAGAGAGGAGAGAGGAGAGAGAGGGGAGAGAGGAGAGAGGAGAGAGGAGAGAGGAGAGAGGAGAGAGGAGAGAGGAGAGAGGAGAGAGGAGAGAGGAGAGAGGAGAGAGAGAGAATGAATATGAAATGAATGAATATGGCTGCCTGGTCGTACAACTCCAACTCTGTATGCCATTATCAGTATCAGCACAGCTCCCAACTCAAGATCTCCCTGTGCAGCCACGTGACATAGGGGATGAGGTCTTACTGCCCCCTGCATCTTTTAAGACAGTGAGAGTTGTACAGTTCCTAGCAAATAATGGAAACACAGAAAATATTGTTTTTATCTCCACTTGATGATCTGATTGCAGATCGGATATTTGTGTGCAACTGTGTATTGTGACACAAAACTTATATAGGCCTTCATGCTGTGTGGTCTATTTTCGGCAATTTTCATTAAAATAATATCTCATTGTACCTGAAGACTGTCATTTCAATTTTCCTTTTTGTGCCTTCTTGGATGACTCATATCTCTTATACCCAAAGAATATGACAGACGGGATTCACAAAGGGTTTGGACAAATATATGAATGACAGAGTCATAAACGTCCGGGTATGAGAGGCGTGGAACACACAAAAGGGAAGAAGAACTTGCATTTCTGAACTGTCTATTAGGTGCCACGGACTGTGTCTCAGGCACTTGACATGCATTACATCTCATTTAATCTTGTAGAACGAGTCCATATAAGGACAGAGCATCTCAATCTATAAGGCCAAACCTACATCTGTTCATCCGCATAGCTTCTCCAGGTACCAGAGGCAATATTCGTGTTTATTAAAATTTTATCACTCTTTTAATACAGATGAATCATTAGATTTGCTTTTGCTTCTGAGGAACATAAGACTCACTCTCAATTCAGAATACTACAGCTTACGGCTGCTTTCTGACATAACTCGATCAGTTTTTGGCGTCCCAGCGCTCTAAATTACAATGCAATCTGAGATATTCCCACAGCAATAACAGCAATTACATTTGTTCACAGCACTTACCTTTATATTTCATTAAGCTTCCAAATACTGAATAAAGGTAAGTCAAGTCAAGAAAAGAGGCTTCCATTAACCCTGACACTGGCAAATTGTCTGAAATTATACCATGCCTTCTATTTGTATTTTAGACATATTGAGTGGTTTATTTGAGTTACATATTATACTTCACCTATGGTTTGAAGAAAATTGGAAGCAAATTAGTTTAAGTTACTTCTAATTTAAAAAAAAATAGGGACTTCAAAAAGCATAATGCTCTCAAGTATACAGCAATACATTTGGCAGAAATCATAACATTACAAGCAAAGCACTATCCCTCATCTTTGGGAAATAGCTGGAGAAGGTGAGGCTTCATGGACTGCTTTGTTACTTTAGGTCACACAGTCTAAGGTCTGTGGCTGTATCTTCATTTGTGAGAATACTATTCCCTGCTTGGGGGAGGGAGTAGGTGGGAATAGGTATGGTACACCTTTGAATTAGTGACTATCAACACACTCACAGATCCCAGACAGCTTCTATTACTTGTCTTTGGGAAAACTAAAATAGACATTTCTGCTTTGTTAAGGCCATCTCATATGACCAGAAAAAATGGCAAGGGTTCAAATGACACATTTCAGTTTGGATGGTCCAGCCCTGATCTCTGTACCCCTAATTGCTGGAAACTCAACAGACCTGACTTTCTTAGTGATTATGGTTCCTGAACTTTACATTAGGCAAAGACAATTGAGAGAACTGAATGAGTACCAAAGAATGTGCATCTCATCTCACCTATGGCAGCCCTAAAAACAACCCAAAACCTCGCTTAGATATTTAAAAACTAGTCCTTTCCCTTTTGAAATTAGGGGCTGTAAACATGTACATATTCCAAAGAGTTCTTTGTGTGAACAGGTGACCCCTTCCCACAGTCTCTGTAATTAATTGAGAAATTAAAGTTGGTTGGCCTTTGAGAGCTTTTGTTTAAAAAAAAAGGCAGAAGGTCTTGGCTATTTTGGAACAAGAGTCCACTATTCGGCCAAAACAGTGTGTTATTGTTATTGAAGTGTCTCTCAACAAAACGGTATTGAGTGGTGAAGACGTGATTTTGATTAGGTGGAATGACTCAGCTCTTCCCCTTAAAGAAGAGAGGACTTTTCAGAGCCTTACTTACCTCATGATCTGGGATCTCAGAGGATAGCGTTTTCCCTAGGATGACCCCGGTCAAGTATGTCCAGCAACGAGCCGTGTTGGCAAGGTTATAGCCTCCTGTCTCCACCAAGAATTGTGAAGTTAGGAAAGTACACAAAACAACAGGAGAGGGAAGGGGGGTGGGTAAGGAAGGAGAGAAAAGAGTTTTAATAAAAGGGCTAAAAAGACAAGTCCAACTTGCAGAGTCCTAATTAAGCATCCCTTAATGATATTTGTAAACCACCCAGTAGGTAGACTTCACAGGACCAGTCAGATTGTGCACACAGTGGAACTTAAAATTTCAAGGGCAACACAGATTAGAGAGGCTCTCATCTTCCAGCAAATATTCACCAGAAGAAGGCAAGCACCTTAGTTTCACCAGGAGACATTAGTGAGACTGAGAACCCTGGAACCCAGATGTCTGGAGGTGACCCACACAATGTGATGGTTTTTCAGATGAATTTTGCAACAATTCTATAAAGTGACTGTTGGCTGCGATTTGTATTTTAAAGCTATTGGCAGATCTAGTCCTAAAGGCATCCAGGAAAAAGAGAAGGAAAGTGCTGACAGAAACAGACTTCCTTCTTTTAATATCAGCATTCCTTTTCACCACAAAACGCAAGCCTAGTGGCAGAGATCAAAGAGAGTGAGCCAAGGAAGGGACTGATGATTGACACTCTGACCCATCTCGTCAGGTCCTGTCACAGTCACCCAGCAGCCATATTACACTGGTTAATAATCAGCATATTTTTGTGCTGAATGGATGTGCTTTGCCATGCAAGTATTAGAACATTGGCCTTTAGCTAAATTCCAAGAGTATAAGGGTAAAATGGAATAATTTTCTAACCTCGGAGCAGACCAAAGGAAATAAAATCAGCTCTATTTTAGGTAGGGTGACCATATACATTATCCTCCAAAATGATTCGATTTTAAGAGCAATAGATGATACTATTCACTGTTACACTGTGTTAACATATATAAACTGGAACATACCATTACCCTTTTCTTAAGCATTCCTTCTATTTGAAAGGTCAGGGAGGCTAGGGTTTCTTGTGTGTCTTTCAGGCCTCAGTGGGAAGCTTAAGAATGTACCTATCTCTACTAATTGTCTATGTGTTAATAAGAGCAGAGGATTTCAGCTATCCACTTTGGATATTATTTTAAACATCCCTAGCATGGGAAATTAGTCTGTAAGACAGACTTATTAGGCATACTTATGTACTTTAAAAAAGAATCACTATAGGTTTTGATTAAGGAATATGCTATCTCTTGTATACACATAATATTGTTTGCCTTGAAAAATTTACACTTATGTACAGGCATTTTCAGAAATGCACATATTGCATAAGAAGAGTTATACACACATATTCAAGGGTCAAGCTTAGGTTAAAAAAGCAAAAGGGCTTGAGCTAATGCTAATAGGCTCTTTAGGAGAAGGCAAAAGTTAAATTTTCACAGATGTCTATTGTAAAAGTCTCCCCCCTAGCCGGACCATCCGTAGTGTTGTTAAGGAAAGTAATATGCCATGCAATGGTTATCAATTTCATCTTTTTATGGAGATGAAATTAATAAATTTCATGCCAGCTTTTCTGTCTCTTGTAAGCAGTTTTAATTTTGATCCCGCTGGGGTTTGAGGATGTCAAAGGACTAGGCTGGTGTATTTGTGCTGTATACTCACTTGCTTATATAAGGCCCTTCCCAGAATTTACCTGGACCTGGGTTTTACAAAAGGGTGATAAAAAAAAAACACACACCACCAAACAAGAGGCTTGTTTATCATATATGCATTTAAATATTTTACAAAAATTTTATGTGTATAAGTATTCTGCCTCCATGTATCTATGTATATCACATATATGCCAGGTGCTTACAGAGGCAGAAGAGGGCATTAGATGCCCTGGAACTGGAGCTACAGAGGGTTATGAGCTGCCAAGTGGGGGCTGGGCACTGAACCTGGGTCTTTTGCCAAGAGAGGCATGGGCATAACCACTGAGCCATCTCTCTAGCCTCCGTATGTACACTTTTGTTCATTTTTGAGACAGGGTCTTGTGTAGCCAACGCTAGCCCTATCGATCCTCTTGATTCCATTTCCCATGTGCTGGGATTATAGGCATGTGCCACCATGCCTGGTGACGCGTATGTGCATTTTAATCTCAACCCACTTTACCATATTATAACACACCAGTTTACTGATCCAGTGAAATAAAGACTGTGGCTGGTAGGGAAACAGACGATCCTAAGCAAGGCACCTATAAAGGTGGCTGAGGTTCGGTAAGATTCCAAACATATAAATGCTTCTTCCAAATAGACCTAGCATTCTGTTAGTTAAATAATGTAAATATCAGTATGAGGGAAGCAAGAATGCCCAAGAGACTGGATCTCTCAAGTTTGCTTCCTTATAACAAAATCATGCTTTGGGGGAAATGAGTAACTCTTAAATTCAGCTTACCTATTCAATTAATTCATGTGTTTACTGTTCCTGGATGAGGAGAGCTAGAGTTTCATTGCTACATTTCTAAAACAGGATGGTAAGGACCGAATTAATGACTATTCTGACAGAAGACACCCACAGTCTTTGGGGGTTGACATCCTTTATTATAACCTGAGAAAATTTCTTCTTTTTTATTCAGTGCTCAGGTTTGAACTCAGGGTCTTGTGGATGCTAAGAAATTGCTTTACTTTGAACCTTTATTTCAGAGTGGAAACAAACTTTCGGGTGCCTAGGTGTCAAAGCACATGTCAAGCCAACTAGGGATGAGTCAGAGCACTTGTCTATGCTGAACTGGGAAGGTGAGCTAGTTCATACATAGACTTTGGCTTCTGGGCCATGGGCAGGTTAGTACTAGCCAATCCAAGCAATTCAACTTATTTTCTATGTCAAGAATGTATGGAGGAGGATTTATAAATTCTCTTGGTGACTTTCCTCTGTACTCACCTCCTCCTAAAATCAGAGTTGCCAGCTGCCACTGTAGGACATACTTCAGACACTTGCCGATCCCCACTGGTGTCATATTAAAGGAACACATTGGATCTCCGGCAATAGTATCTGCTCCCAGCTGTAAAACCACTGCCTTCGGATTGAAGGCCTGGTACACTTCTTTTAGTACACTGTAGGAAAGAGGAAGGGCATGAGTTATCAGAAAAAGATCAGCTTTGGTTAGGGGTTTGCAGAAGTAGTAGGGTATGTTGGAGGGATAGTTGAATTATCCAGTAATTGAAATGTAACCTGTCCATCACATCCAACTGTCCACTTTACATGGAGGGCCAGGCTGTATGTGCATCATCCTTTTATAAACCTGACTTATGGTAACAATTCCCCTACTTTCACCATCACCAATGAACCAATTTCTTCCTTTTCATTTTACAACCTAGACTTCACTGAAAAATTCATATCTGTTTAACTTTCATAGCCATGGGGCATAGTATACACATTTATTCCATTTTAGAATTAAGAGAAATAAAACATATACATTGAATAGTTATGAAGGTTTCCTTCTGATAATTTTAGATAGCAATCACACTTGGAGTGGGGGCAAGAGAGGCAAGCCTTGAAAGCCGAGATGGTATCAGCTTACTTTTCATTATGTAGAGGACTTGAGGGTTCTGAAATAGAGTCCTCCCCAGTGCATATGTAAGCATGGTATTATGAGGAGAACAGTATCAACTGATCATAATTTCAAAGTACCCAAAAGAACAAGTTGCAGTGGGTAGTAGTGTAATTTTGAGTAGAATCAATGCTATCATATCAGCCGAACAGCTATTTGCAGAGGGCATGAAGCCTTACAGATGAAAAGGGAAACGTCAATGTGACAGGTAACTTTAGTCAGGCTTCCAATATTGTCATTAATTGAACATTGACAATGTCCAGAATGCATTCCTAGGAATTATAAGGTCCTTGCTCTCAAGGGGCTTACAATCTACTTTCCAGACAAAACATATCCCAGTCCTCAAGGGCCAGAGTAACTCTTACAGAGACATATAAACAAGTGCAAATTAACAGACTTCAGAGTTGAGAAAATACAGAGTCAAAAAGTGATCAAAAATGTTGAAGTTAATGACCCTCTCATAATCAACATGTCAAATTACACCAGTGCAGAAAAACAGAAAAATCCCAGATCCTTTTGAGATGGCAAAAGGAATTCAGGGCTATAAAACACTGCCCTTCCCAATTCATATGTAACCAGGCTATGAAGTGATGGTCACTGAGGCGTTCTCTGACTTAAAGAACTATTTTGTTTTGATTTCTCATCACACAGATGAATGCTGAGTGATTGTAGAGATTATAAGACTATTACAAAATTTATGACATATGATCCTCAATGCAAGGATTCCTAGGTCTATTCTCTCTTTCATGTGCTTATCTCATGGGTGCAGAGGAAAGATAGGCCACCTGAACAGTTTAGGCGACATTTATTGAGCATCTACACAAACAGAGCATCCTATTAACTGCTGCTGGGAGACACAGATGAAGGCGTGATGTCTATTTTAAAAAGCTTTGTCGCAGGAGGGGGAGGGAGACTACCATTCTTTCCATTCATTTCATTTTCTCACTTAGCACATACTTACTGAGCACCCACTATGTGCTCAGAATGGAATGGATCAGATGCTCCAGGAGCCAAGAGGAATTTGGCATGGTCTGTGTTATCACATAGTTCAGAATAGAGGGGAATGCACAAACTCTGAGAATAAATAACTAAACCACAATGATAAATGAAGTATTAAATATGGCACAAGGGAGAGAGAAGTGATCTGGTCCAGGTGAGGTTAGAAATGGCCCTACAGAGACTATGGAGGCTCTTTAGGTCCTGAAAGATGAGACGCACCATATATGAGCCAATTCTCAAGATGTCTAGAAGCAAACAGTGATAATAATTCCTGGTGAAGATGCGGAGACTGGATCACACATATCTCGTTAGTGGGAATGTAAAATGGTATAGCCACACTGGAAAATAATTTAGCAGTTCCTGACAAAACTAAAAATAGACTTGCCATATGAGCTAGCAATTGCACTCTTGGGCGATTTATTCCAGAGAGTTAAGACTTATTTTCATGTAGAAACTTGCACATGAATGTGTGTAGCATCTTTACATATAATAGCTTCAAATGGAAAAAATCCAAATGTACTTTAATAGTTAAATGGTTAAAAAACCAGCAGGCACAGCAGTGGAATACTTTACATCAATATGAAGAAACAAACCGTTATTATACACAAAGAATTTGAGAGCATTACAAGGAAAGTATGCTGGGTACCTGAGGCCAATCTCAAAAAGAATAATACTGTGTGATTCTATTCATATAACATTGTAAAATCTTAACTACTAAAGGAAGACATTAATTAGTCATTGCTAAGAGTTATAGATGGCTGTGACAGTTATACGGGTAGCCCAACACCCTATATGTGGTGGTAAAGTTCTGAATTTTGATTGTAATTGTCATGTGAGGCTACAGATATGATAAAATTACATAGACACACATAAGTGAATATATGCATAACTGGTAGAACCTGAATGAAGTACACAGGACTTCCCTTTGCAACCTCCTGTGAACATGTGGTTATTTTGAAATAAAGTTTTGCTAAAGCCACTGAACTAGCACAACGGGTAAAGATATTTGCCACCAAGCCCAATGACCTGACTTTAAACCCCAGGAAAAGGAAAGAACCAACTCTGTTACACATGTGTCCCAGTAAAATTAATAAATTTAATAACAATTTAAAGAGTTACTTTAAAAGCATAACCACTAGCAAGTGTAAGACCTGAATTTAATCCCTAGAAATGTTCAAACAGAACAAAACAAAAAGCATAGCAGAAAAAAGAGACAGTTGAAGGTTTGTGCAGTAAGGGTAGGGGAGCTAGGGGCGGGGATGCTTATGGAAGTTAACAAGAGCAGAGGACGTTTGGAGAAGGAAGTGCATGTGACATGCAGGCTAGAAGCAGCGAGAGGACATGTATAAAGACAGAAATAAATGACTTTGGGTTTTTATGTAAAGTGTGTGAAACATCTCAAACATTATATGTGGGCATGTCCATGTGCAATGTGTTTGCTGTTTGTGTGTGTGTGGGGGGGCACAATTAAAATTTCATTTTAAGAGATAAGTGAACTCTAGTGTGGAATATGCTGAAGGCTGATCAGGGCTAACCATCTAGAGGCCACTGACACAAGAAAGACAGGGACTTGAGAAGAACTTCCATGACAAAATTAATAGAGCAACATGAAGGGATACCCAAGAAAAGAAGATACCTATAATGTTCATGACTGGTAATTAGGAGAGAGGAAGGAAAGGAAGGGAGGTGTTTCTGGAACAGTTGTCTTCATTAGAGCTGTAGGGAAAATGAGTCTTCAGGGAGTTCTGGTGAAACAGGCTCTGGATGGGTAGAAAAAACAGGAATCAGAAGCTTTGAAAAAGGTAAGGCATTTTGTACACTGACTAAACCTCGGTTTATAGAAAGCTGGTGGACATGGAAAAGTACTCAGATTTTCATTTGTTTTGACAGTCAAATGGGAGCCCCTGGAGATCTGTAAGAACTGATCTTGCTAAAAAAATATATATATATATGCTTAAGAGCTCTGCTTGTTGATGTCACATGTAAGGACCCAAATCATAAAGCCTGGAAGCGGAGAGGATGGCACAGGGGACGCTGAAGCTCTCTAGGCACGAGGACAATGCGAGAATGACGCAGGGCCAGGGAGATATGGAAAACCTTGGGAAGGGTGGGCAGCTTGTTAGAGAGCAGTGACTGCAAATGGGGGGTATTTTTGGAGAAATGACCATTTTCAAGCTCATACCTCTCTTTCTCTCCTTGTTTGTTTATTATAATTTACTTGTTCTGTTTTTTTTTTTTTTTTTGAGACATGGTCTCACTATGTAGCCCTGGCTAGTCTAGAACTCATGGAGACCTCCTGCTTTAACTTCCTGAGTGCTGAAAGTATATGCCTGTGCCATCAGACCTGGCTTCCTAGCTCCACTTTGAAGTCAACATCATTTGTTTATATTAACCAAATACTAATTTCTTCTCTCTTTCTTTGTTGTTATTCTCTGTGGTTCAGTATGTTCACTCACTTAAACCCAGAGTTAAGTATCTATTATTCCCTATATTAGGGATGGTAATACATTCTTATAATACTAGTCCATAGGAATTGCAGCATGAGGATTGCCCAATATTTTAGACCAGCCTGGGTTATTAGTGAATTAGCAGATTAGCCACAACCTTGAGACCCTGTCTCAAAAAGGGGTGAGGGGAGAATCCAGAGGCAAAGACCTGATAGTGTTGATGGTTCAGTAGGGAGTAGAAGATAGGGAAGTACAAAACAGTATTAAGTGCTATAATGTTTGTTCATCCATTGATCCACCCACCCACCCCTCTACCCATCCACCAATAAATGTTAATTGAATGCCTACTCTATGCAATGTACACGGTTGGCAATGGGTTTCCAAAATTAAACAAACAAACAAATAAACACAAACAAAAAAACCACCTCACTTTTCTCCAAGGAGAAATTTTCTCACATTACTTGTCTTTCTGGTTTCAACCACAGTGTCTGCCTACATTCCATATTAGTTATTCCTAAGCACGACTTGATAAGCAAACACTTGGGACCACTTCATATCTAAGACACTGAACTCTGAACTTCTTTGCCTGCTACAGTTTTCTGTCTTCCCATGTCTTTATTGAACTTGCTCTTTGTTCGTGTTACAACTGATTGCTTGATCACTTCCTGTTTTCAAACCACCAACCCACCTGTTTTCTTTCTGAGACTATGGTTGATTTCAGACACTAGGACAAGAATTCTTTTTTTTTTAAAAGATTTATTTATTTATTATATGTAAGTACACTGTAGCTGTCTTCAGACACACCAGAAGAGGGCGTCAGATCTCGTTACGGATGGTTGTGAGCCACCATGTGGTTGCTGGGATTTGAACTCCGGACCTTTGGAAGAGCAGTCGGGTGCTCTTACCCACTGAGCCATCTCACCAGCCCCCAGGACAAGCATTCTTAACAAATGGTCAGTTTTGACCTGCCAACATAAGGCCTTTGATTAAACCACACTATCCACATTTTCTGTTCTCTTATCCTGCAGTAGCTGATAATAATTCCAAAAAATTGTTTTACTACAATTCGTATTTACAACTCTGATCATCAAATCCATAAACATTTATAGATTGATAAAGACCATCCAGTTTCTAGAATTTGGCAACCCTTTATTTCACTTCTGATTGAAAAAAACAATTGTATTTATCATCTGTTCTAATAAAACTCTCAGTGCTCAGGCAGCTGAGGCAGGAGAGTGAGTGTGAGGACAGCCTAGGCTACATGGCAAGAGCCTGCCTCAACAGCAAAAAATAGGATGAAAGGGCATTTGTGATCTCATTTCTAAAAACTCAAACACAAGATGGGTGTGGTAGTGTTCACTTGTAATCCTAGCACTTGGGAGGCAGAGGCAGGGAGAGCCAAGCCAGTGTGAGGGCCAGCCCGAGTTCATAAGGAACACCAGCTCAGTCAGAGCCACATAGGAAGGCCCTGTCTCAAAACAAAACCACCACACCACCCAAAATATCAAGTATAAAGGTTTATTAAATGAGGGCCCTGCATTAACTCCACTTCCTCCTAATTTGAGATGAATCTTTTAAGCTCAATCCTTGTCTGCCTCATATTGAGGTAACTAACGAGTTGAGGTTCTGTGTAACGAGTACATTCTGCTATTTCTTGTCTCTACCTGGGAATGTCCTCCACTTAATTCTTTCTTCACAGTGCTATCTTCTCTAGGGGTCTGGAGTCTTTTTCCTGTTGCTTTAAGGGCTATAGACCACTCATGAAATCTTCCTCTCATCTCCCATCTCTGCCCCTCAAAGGATATACTTTTCTTTGGGTGATAAATGGCCCGTGTTCCTTCCTCCTTGCCAATGTTGCCAAAGTTTCATCCATGTTAGGGTCCCCTATACTTCCTGCAGGGAAGAGAACTGACTGAGACTGAGCCACCTATCCATGTCTTTTTCTCTGTTAGCCTGTGAAACCTCAAATCAACTGGCAGCTGTTTCTACTCAGAGATCTCCAGCTGATTAAGAGCATGTTCTGTTTCAGAACAGATTTTGTTCAAAGTATATTAAAACAGGGGCTAGTTTAATCAGTGAGGTGCTTGCAGCACAAGGACGAGGACCTGACTTAGATCCCCAGAACTAGTAAAAAAAAAAGTGGGGTGTGGGGGCATGTTCTTGTAATTCAGGGCTGGGGAGGCAGAAACAGGGGGATCCCTGGAGCTGCTGGCCAGCTAGCCTATCTTAATTGAAAAGCTACAAGTTCATTGAGAACCTGCTGCAAAAACACAAGGGTTCATGAGACACCAGAGGGTGACCACTAGCCTACACACACACACAATTTGTGTATATGTAACATGCACACAAAATATATTTAAAACAATTGATATTTACATATCATACAAGTCCTCCATCTAAAGTGTATGATGCTGTTTTGTTTTTTTTTTTTTCTTAACGTAGCCACAGAATTTTGTAGTCACTAACTACAAAGGATTTTAGAACTTTCTCATCATGCCGGGATGAAGCTTTGTGACCATGAATAGTTACTACTCATTCTACCATGTTCTAAACCACAAATCCTTGAAGGCATTGATCTACTTTCAATTTTTAAAGATTTATCTAATTTTGTCCTTATGTAAGTAGAGGTGTAAAATATGTGTTCTTTGGTATCTGTATTCTTTCACTTAACATAAGTTTTCAAGGTTCATCTGTGTTATCACATGAGCTAGTATTATATTTTTCTCTTTGTGGAGTATTATTGACATAGGGTCTTGTGTAGCTCAGGTTGGACAAAAACTTACTATGTAGCCAAGGATGGCCTTAAACATCTCCTGGCCCTACCTTTACCTCCCAAGTGCTGAGATTACAAGCATGCAATATCACATCTAGCTCTTCATTCCTTTCTTTTAACAAATATTTCATTGTGTGCTTGTCTATTCGTAAATTGATAAATATTTGGATAGTTTCTTCTCTCTGCTTAATATGAATAATGCTACTGGGGAATATATATAGGTACAAGTTTTTATGTGGACACATTTTTAATTATGTTGGGCATGTGTATGTGTGTGTGTGTGTGTGTGTCTACGAGGCTATGTGATAACTGTATGTTTGAGCATCTGAGAAATCCCAGGGTTTTTCCCCCCATAGTGACTGCATCACTGTACATGTCCACCAGCAGTGTTTGAGTGTTCAAATATCTTTTTTTTTGAGACAGGGTTTCTCTGTGTAGTCCTGGTTGTCCTTGAACTCACTCTATAGACCAGGCTGGTCTCAAACTCAAGAAATCCTCCTGCCTCTGCCTCCCAAGTGCTAGGATTAAAGGCATACACCACCACTACCCAGCTCTCTGTGCATGTTTTTAATAGTGTCATTTCAAGTACAAAATTGCCCTGAAAACATACATTGTACTAAATTATACAGACTGAGCAGGTTAAATTTAGGAATATATGTATATATATGGACATACATGTATGTAATAACAATTAATAAAAAAAGAGGCTGTGCATTTGAAAGAGACCAAGGGGAGGCTTGTGGGGAGGGACGGAATTAGGAAGTATTATTTTAAATATATTATAATCTCAAAAAGAAAAAGAAAAAAATTTTAACTTTTGACAAAGTCTGTTTTACCCATTTTTGCTGTTATTGCTTATGTTTTTCATGTGACATATAAGAAACAATTGCTTAACCCAATGTCATAATCTATGTTTTATTTGAAGAGTTTGATAGTATTTAGCATTTACATTTTTATATTGGATCTAAGCCAACTATTTTTACATGGTGTGATGCAAAGATCTAACTTCATTGTTTTACATCGTGCTGTCCAGTTGTCCCACTCAGTGATCTTGGACCCTGCTACAGAAAATCACATGACTGTAAATGTGCCTTATTCTTCATCTCTGAGCTCAGTTCCATCACCTATGCATCTGTCCTTAAGTGACCATAATACTCCTAGATTACCATCACTTTGTAGTTAAGTTTGAATATTAGAAAGTATGGGTTTCCCACGTTTTGTCCTTTATTTTCAAGACTATCTGGACCATTCCTGGTTGGATTTGTATATAAATTTTGGGACCAGCCTCTCAGTTTGTGCAGAGGAGCTGTGATTCACAGCTCCATTGGACCATGCTGAACCTGTCATCTTATTTCTTGCAGTTCCTTATGTATTAATGATGGGCACACCTTCAGTCCTTCATGTACAAACTGATGAAGCCTGAGTCCTCCTCTGTGTTCCTCTCCTGCTAGTCATCACTAACCCCCCACCCCTCTCTCTCTCTCATCACACACTGAATCCAGCCTCACAAACCACAGTGGATCCACCAATAGCTTCCACTACTTGCCCTGCCTCAACTCTCTTTCGTGTTTAATCCTTCACACAAACTACTAATAAGCTAATTTTCCTTAGGAAAAGTTTCAATCAAGTCACTTGTCTTATCCCAAATCCTTCAATGTTCCTCTACTTTAGGTTATGATTCAAAGTCCCTCCTGATCTACCTCTGGCTTGCCTTTAAAATCCTATTGCTCAATAAGCCTTGACCTGTGATGTCACCCCACAGGCAACTGCTTACCTCACTCACTGTGCGTCTTCATGTAAGTAGGCCTTTTGTCACATGTCGCCTTGTGGCTAAACACTACCTTTTTCCATGTCTACGTTATAGCCATAGTCATTCTTTAAATTCCATCTCCTCCATAAATGGAAAAAATACTAGGAGCTAATATTTTTTGAGGACTTTACCCAGGAAGGATACAGTACTGTTCTATGAACTTTATTTGTATTAACACATTTTAGACCTCATAAAAATATAAGGCAGGTGTGTCATGAAATTTATTTTCTAGATGAGAAAACTGCAGCACAGAGTTCAGAAGTCTACAGAGTATCACACATTTATTAAGTTTCAGAACTGCAGCCTGTCACCAGAGTTGGACCTTTAAATTATTACAATTTACCTGCTTCTATGACTTTCTGAACTATATGGTTTGGCAGGTCAAGCACCAGCTATGTCACCTAGGTTGTTACCACAAGCAGGGCCATGGCAGAGTATTACTTTTAAGTACTAATTTTCTCAAGCAAACTCTGATTTTATTATTTCCTCATTTTTAAAAGCCTTCACTGGTTTGCCTAGTGCTGACAGAATACGGTACAAATTTTTATAGCTAAGAGTTTGAGCTCTGCTTTTCCAGTCTTTGGGACTTCTGCCTCTCACCCACTTTACAGTCCAGCCAAGCTGAACCACTGCTCCTCTCCAACAGCACCTTCTTCCAACCCTGGTCTCACTGTTCCCTTTCTACACAATTATCCTTCCCGGCAATTTCTGTATATTCAAACTTGACCCAGATTTTATAAATATGCATAGACACTTTCTAAAGATGTAGTAATTAGGTACCCTTTAGAACCCAGATCAAATGTTACCTCCTTAATTAAGCCTTTTTCTGAAGTATTTATCTCCTCTGAATGCCTATAGCATCCTAAATTTTATGGTTCTTGTAACTTCCCATGTTTTGTTTTATTCAAATGTGTGTGAATATGAAAATCAATCTCTATCTAACATTTTAAAAATTTCCCTAACTTCCTTGAACGTAGAATCAATACTTTAGACATAGTAGACATTCAATAAATAGTCATTAAACGAGTAAGTGAATGAAATGCCACCCCAGATAGCTTTTGGGAAACCTTCCCTAACGGCTTTAACACTGCTACTCCGTGCCCTGTAAATCATTAATTTTAAGTTTTTATGAAAGTATAAAATCTCTTCCCCAGAAGGGAGGGGGAAGACAGGCATCTCATTACACTACATTAGTAAGCTCCTTATAAACACACAAGACATGCATTTGAAATGCAGTTTTCTTGATGAGAAACCTGATCCCCCAGCCTTCAGTCTGGTTTTCAGAGGGGGCTATGCAAATGAGGAGAAGCAGGCACAGAAACTTCAGCAGGTCTTTATTTGGGGGAGGATGTTTGAGCCTGAGGAGAAGAAAAGCTAGGGGTGATGACAGGCAAAGTACTTGGAGGTAAAAGAAAAGCCCCCAAACCTCTGAGGTGTTCACCCACAGCTTCTGCTCTGCACCCTTGACATTATTCCCTGGCGCCATTTTCCCTCCAGCACTGGGTGGTGGTGTCAGGGGAGTGGAGAGCATGTGTTTATTATTGGTTTGTTAGGGAATTATGAAACTAAAGTTCTCACTCCCAGGTAATGGGATGCCAGACTGACAGTGTTACAGTCATGATCATGGCTGCTGATAGGGCACAGTAACCCTAACTTGTCTGCCTAGCCAGGCCCGTGAGAGAGACAGGCTGCCAGCGGGTCCCATTTCCTGACTTTTGCTTATATCTCACCTCTGTAAGGCAAGCATCTCCCATGTTTTCTAACAAGCACTAGCAACCCTCTAGAGCAGTGTTTTTCAACCTGTGGGTCACGACCCCTCTGGAGTCAAGGAACCCTTTTATGGGGGTTGCAAATCAGATATCCTGCATATCAGATATCAGTTCATAACAGTGGCAAAATTACAGTTATAAAGCTGCAACGAAAATATTTTTATGTTTGGGGGTCACCACAAACGAGGAATTGACTGTATTAAGGGGCCACAGCACTAGGAAGACTGAGAACCACTGCTCTAGGTACTCCCTCACTAGATATAAAAATGAGAAACTTAAAAGTTGACAAACTGTTTAGCCAGCTGCAGATGGAGAGTACTAATGCATTGAGCCCCCACAGTCAGCCTGAGAGACGTTCTTGCCAGCAGCAAAGCTCCTCTCTAAGATATAAATACTAAAGTCACTGCATTTGATGGAATTCAGAAGAGGGCTCTGTCAGAGACCCAAAGAATCACTCATCAGTCCCGAATGTGAGGCCGGTCAACTTTTCTTCTCTGTGTGTTTTCTATACTTTTGCAATCCTATCTCAACTCAGGTACTGCTGACTCATTCTGCAAAGACTCAAGCTGTCAGGGGACTCAGCATATGGCGAATGCCTCAGTGATTTCAGATCTATTACAAATAGTTGTGGGAGGCAGGAATTGGAGTGGGGCTCCCTGCAGTGAGGATGATGTGTCATTTCTTTGGGGGGCCACGGGTGCCTCTTGGACACATTTAAGGCATTTAATTTCCTATGTTGTTTTTTTTTTTCTCTGCTTTTAGCATCAGGCAAGCTGTACTGGTTTCCCAGACATCTAAAACATCCAAACCTATAAAATAAAAACCAAATCTTAAAACTCTCCAAATTCACCAACCAACCCACAACCTGTCCTCTCTTTTTTTCTTTTAATTTTTATGACGTAGCACTTTAAAGGAATATTTTTTTTTCCTCTCATTGCTGAGCCCATTACATAAAAACATAGATTCTAATTGGCATCTCTTTCTATGCTGGCCTTGTAGTATACGTAATTCTCTCATTAATTATATTTCACCTTGGCAACAGGAAGGGATGTACACTATTTTTAGTGTATTATTACTTATCTCTTGCTGTACTTCTTGGAAGTAAACCATTCTCATTCACTCACACAAGAGTGAGTGAGTCATACAGAATTAAAGGACCATGCCAGTGGCCCAGAGTGACTCGTCAGAGCTAGAATTAGTATACAAATTCCAATTCGAATCCAATGGTGTCATCACTGAGTCCCATGGCTTTAAGGCTTTTTTTCATTCTGAAAGGCTAGACACCCCCACTCCCCGCCCCCCAGCAAGCAGGGTAGATATTATCTTGGCAGGTGGTGGGCTGGACAGAGAGGCAGGTCTGGAAGACAATGGAAAGAATATGAATCCTAACGCTTGCTGTGCTAATAGCCCACTATGTGTTCTGGGATAGGACATTTCACTGCTCTGTAACCACCAGGAGTGCCCATGGTGCAAATTACATTCGGCTTTGTGTCATATTGTTTGAGCATATATCTCCTCAGCCCCGCTTTGCAAACTCCGCAGTACCTAGTTCAGGGAGAAGACTGGCACGGAGTCAGAAGAGCCTGGATCCAGTGTGTGTGTGGTGACATGTGCAGATCACTTTGTTTTTGAGCCTTGTTTTCCTTCTCTATAAACCAAGAATGATATTCTCCCTCTCATATGTTATTGTAGAGATTAAATGATACAACATTTGTGAATGTCTTCTCCCAGCATTAGGCACATAGTAAGCACTGCATAATGCTGGATGAATAAATGAATGGCTTTAAGTCAGGCCCTTTGAGTGCTATGTTAATTCTTAAAGCCCGTTAGGATTCTGTGGAGTTCAGCACAGCACACCATAGCAGTGACTTCCTGAGTAATACTCTAATGGTCCCCAAAGGCAGAGAGAAATTTCATAGTGTCACTGCCTGGTTATACCTGTTCTGGGAATACAGTAATTCATTTTCCAGTGCTGCCAATCTATTACCTTTCACCAAACACAAAATTCACTTTAAGAGGGGGCAGAAACACAAGTGCCTTTCTGTTATATAGAGGCTGGAAGAATATATTATTAAAATCGAAACCAACTTCTCTGATTTCTTAGGCAAAAAAATCAGATTGGAAGCCAAAGAGCTATTTGGCCTTTGCAGACCCTGGCTAGTGATGCCCTTGGGGAAAGGCGAGGGCTGGAGCCATTCCAAGCTGTAGTTGCACCGACGACCATGGACTTCCTGCCCATGCTGATGTTCTCCATACTTGTCTCTACTCTCTCACCAAGCCTCGAAGAATTCACAGTTTACCCAGAGCACACCTCAGTTCATGTAGGGTAAAATTTAGGCAGGTATCTCTGCTTTTCATTTCCTAATCATATTTCTTCTTGCCCTTTAAAATCTCTCTTTCACTGCAATCACACTGCTTTGCAAACTTACGTGGACAATAATGACTTGTTAACAATAAACATGGCCCTAGCCCTTCCCTTGCCCTTTCTGACTCAGGGGGGCCTCACTGAGATTCAAAGGCGAAATCCTGCCATATAGTTAGCACCTGGTGCAGCTCATCACAATATAATATCCTCTCCCAGGTGATTGGAAATCGGCGCAATGCTGTCACACAATGAGGTGTGCAAGAAAGAGTTTGGGGATTGATTTCCATCATTAACTTGCTATTGCATGGTTTTTGTGGGACTTAAAAAGAAATGCAGTTTTATTACTTTTAAGTACCGCACATAGAGTAACTCCAACTTATCATATTTTGGCAGTTATTTTTCTGGGGCAGGATGTATTTTAAACATGTCTACGTTGGAGTGTCTGGTGGATCATTTAGGATCAGTGTCCTGTTGCTTGATGAAATCCAGATCACTTCAATGAAATCCAGATGGGGAAACTGGGTCTCTGGCAATGGCTGCCAGATCTTCTCCATATGAAATCTCTCTAGTCTGTATGCAAATTCAAAACTCTATATCCTGGAAATCCCAAACCAATCAAATGGCGCTCAGCTTCTTAGTTACTGGACTAAACACAGGGAAGCGATTCATTCTTCCCTAAGGAAATAAGCATTTCTTACATACATCTATCTTGGCACAAAAAGGGCTGGCTAAGCAAATTAATAGTGTAAACAGGACTGCACTGGGGGATGTTTGTCCTACTTAGGAGAATAAACTTTTTATGCACTTTGTGCACATCTACTTACATACAAATAATTGATATGCTAATTACAAATGATTCTTAAAGCCCCTTCCCTGAGGTGCTGTTCTATGCTGTTAGTCTATTTTGAATTACTAGCATGTCCAATGCTTGAAAGTAATAAAAATGCATTTAAAATATTCCATGATTCAGACTGGCTTTCCTCTAATTAGGCTGAGTTAGTGAGGCTTGCCTATATTTAAATAGGATAGATATTTTTCTGCATCAACCCTCATACATTTAAGATGCCCCATCCCCTCCCCATCCCCCCACCTCCTTGGGATTCTCCTACATGGAGCTAGTACACACAAACCCCTTCACATCCAGCTCCCACAGAACCCCTCTCACAGCATCTCCAGGCAAACACTGCCCTTTCTCTCTAGCATTCCCCCACTCCCCACCACATCTTACTTGCTAACTTATATGGTTACTTGATAAGGCTTTTTAAAAATTATTTTAAAAATATCAGTGGCTATGGCTCTTTCCTGATAGTACAACAGGCAAGAGAACATGCTAAGGTCCTCCTAAACTCAGCACCAGGCTTCTTCCTCAGGTGGTGGAGTCTAGCTTTAAGTGAACCTCTTAAAGTCGGGTCCAAGTCAACATAAGCCAGCTCACGCATTAAAGCAGCTGCTAGGCATAGGGCAGCAGTAGGTGCGCTCATTCAAAGCTGTAACACTTCTGTACAGCTTAAGCAGTTTTCATAGGCTGGACTGAAGGGGCAGGGCATCAACTAAAGTCTAAGGGGAGGGGAGAATTACAGTGGAGGTAGGAGGCACACAGTGGAGAGAGCAGTGGAATGGGAACAGCGTGAATTTTGATGTTAGAACATTCCACTGAACACAGACCTAGTCGTGTTTGGCATCTTTTTTCAGAGAAGCCCTGCGTTATTAAAGGGTATGATTATCACGATTTCCATTTAGGACAAGGTCTTCCTGCCTCTGGATAGTTTCTAGCATCAGAACATGTTCTAGCGTCAGAACTTATTAACCTGTTGCCAAAGAATCAGGTCACTTTCTCCAGTGGCAGGAATCAGTCGTCAGGAAGAAGAGAACAGAGAAAATGCCCCAGAGTGGCACAGTGACCTTTCACAGAATCTTAGAACATTTTCCTCCTTAACTTACATGGGATAAAAGTCACCTGGGAAGACTTCTTCATGGGGTCAGGTGCAGTCTGGAGGAGACAGAAATGAAAATGGCATGGCTCTCCAACCGCACACATTTCAGGCCCTAAGGACTAGGTGAGGGAAATTACTGGCTCTCACTACAGCCTCACACAAGTCCTCCAGACATGCATGGTTAGCTCACTGGCTCAGGACAACTCAGATAATGAAGCACAGGATCCCTCCCTCCAACTTATCTTACATTGTGAAGCTCTTAAAGCCTTTTGAATGTAATATTTTAAAAGACACATCAAACAGGGAAGAATAAATGAACGGCCCACTTTGGCCTCACTTCCACCTGTGGCTAACATTATCAGTGAATCTAATTAGTGTCTGACTCATCTATTTTCCAGAAACAATAGGCAATTTTACATCTGCTACACTACAGAGAGGCGGGATAGAAGTTTATCAAATTGAACAAAAGCATGTAATAAAAATACCTTAGTTACAGAGGGCCAAGTTCCAGATGCAAGGCTTACAGGATGAATTGGCAGCTTTTGTTACCTTTATTACTGGACCAAAGTGACTAGTGATTATCCAGGCAGTGTAGCTGTGACCCAAATGAAAAGAGAGGTAGGATAATTGTGTGATGAGTTTCTGCCAGTTTTCCAATTGTAATGAAAATGGAGATGAGGATGGAAGTAAGTCTATGTAATTATTTGTACTCAAATACAAGTTCTCGAAGAGTCCATCCCTTTTCATCAAACTGAAGGGGATTTGAAAAATTCGTACTGCTTAAAATATGTATGTATGAATATCTGTGAGATGTACTGCTGTTGCCACATCATGAAACCCAAAGGAGCAAATTATAATTGCTGGGTTCTCTTTCACTGACGCTCTACCTGTTTCTAAATTTCAATGAGACGGAGGGCCAAGCGCCAGATGCAAGTCCAAGTGGAAGGTAATTTCTAGTTGCCCTGTCATTATAATGAAAGAAAAACCTATCGTCATTAAAATATCTCTTCTTTAAATATTAACATTAAAAGTCAACATTGAAAGGAAACACTCCCATTAAAACTCCCTTAGAGATATCGTTTGCTTCTTGTTTTACTCAGTGGGTTACTGATTGACTCGTTTGGAGCATGGATGGAGCATCTCTACCCTATATGGACATATGGCCTCCTGCCAGGACCGAGATACCAGAAGTTTTGTCATACAAAATGCATAGAAGTAAACAATATTTTATAAAACTAGTCTAAAAATTTGGTACATGAAAAGGATGGACTTCACCAGGAAGAGCTCTATAAAATGACAGGTGACCCCACCCACCTTCTACAGCAGGAAGAGCTAAATGAACTCAGAGAGTTTCCATGTTCAAACCTAAATCAAAAATTCCATATCTAGGAGGTAAATTCTTGTTTTCTGTCTATAAAACTACAAATTAAATCTTGAAAATTAAGAGATTATTTTCTGCCCAAATCTCAGCTGCACATTCACACCCACAATAGCTTGTTTATTGGAGAGGTCATGTGATTGATTTGGATGAAGCTAAATGGTTTATTTTTTAAAATGACTTCTGCAATGTCCTACAATCAAGGTTTCCAAGAACTCTTAGGGATGGTACCTTGTCACTGTATGTAACAGTTTTCACACTTCCATGAGATACTTTACAGACAACATAGTCACTGGCTAGGGAGAGACACAAGTTTAAAGTCTGGTTTCCATGTTTGGTTGATGTACCTGGGAGGCCTGCTCTTTACTGAGGTGAAGCAGAGGGAGGGGTGGATCTAGGGGAGAGAGGAAGTAGGGAGGAGACTGGGGGAGGGGAAGGAGGGGAAACTACAATTGGGATGCAATATATGAGAATTTAAAAAAATCAAAAAACAAAAAACAAAGTTTGGTTTCATCCCTTTCTGGATGTCTGACCACTTTTATAGCATGTAGGCTGTGACAAAGTTGAAGTGACACAATGCATACTTTTAGTAGATGCAGTGCTACTCCTGTCCCAGTTAATAAGTACACCCTAGAAACCAAGCTGCGGCTTACAGCGTTTTGCTTTATTTCCTGTCGCAGTGCCTAGTGTAGTGTCTGTTATACAGTAGATGATACATTTTTGTAGAATGAATGAATAAAATAGTTTTTTTCCCATTTAAACATGCACACATACCCAGAATAGAAATCCATGTCAGATGTTTAGCACAGCACCTGGGCACACAGGAAGCTCCTCCCCTCACCCTCCTCCTCCATGTTAACTAATGTTTCAGAAACTATAAAAAGTGCGGATCCACCGAGTTCTTTGGCAGGAAGGTCAGAGTGTCTTTGGAGAGGTAAATGTTGGTCTTAGACTCACAGGAACTAATGCTGCATTTAAAACACCGAGGACTTCTAGTTCCAAGGTGACGCTCAAGTCAGACAATAGTTCTTGTGCTATAAACACACACTTGGAAGACACTATATTAAGAATCAGTGGTGTGATTTTTTTCCTGTTCTTTATTGGATGTGAGTGACACTGAGTACAGATGCACAAAATACTCTACCAAAGAATAAAAGTTTAGGGTTAGACATGGTATTCCTTTAACTACACCGATGTTACATGTTAACATGAAGGAGGAGTGTGAGGGGAGAAGCTACATTGAAACCCAGGTGCTATGCTAAATAACAAGTACTCTCTAGGTTAGCTACCTGGTCTAGCCCAGTAACAAGACCACAAATGTTCTCAAGAAGCAAGTGAAGCTCTAAAAAAAATTAATTTAAAGCTGGGTGATGGTGGAGCACACCTTTAATTGTAGCACTTGGGAGACAGAGGTAGATAGATCTCTGAGAGTTTGAAGCCAACCTGGTCTACAGAGAGAAGCCTTGACTCAAAAAACCAAATCAAACCAAACCAAAATAATAACAAAATCACTAACCAACCAACCAGTCAAATGAACAAACAA
Source organism: Mus musculus (assembly GCF_000001635.26). Lineage (NCBI taxonomy): Eukaryota > Metazoa > Chordata > Mammalia > Rodentia > Muridae > Mus > Mus musculus. The sequence goes on from NC_000086.7 coordinate 102,423,225, forward strand.
ATAAACAAACAAACAAAACACATCAATTTCATTTCCCAAATGCAAAAAAGAGAGAAACCCTTTAAATTACAATTAAATGGAGAGAGGTAAAAACATTAAGGTAGGGTGGGACTGGAAAGATGGCTCTTGCAGAGAACTGGAGCTAGGTTCCCACCACCCTTGTGAGACACATCCCAACTGCCTGGAACTCCAGCCACGGAGGAGTCACATCTTCTGGCCTCCACAGGCACCTGCAGTCATATATACATACCCATATACATGCATACACAGTTAGAAATAAAAGTAAACTTTAAAAGGAGATTATGAGTTTAAAAATCTCCTATGAGACTCATATGACATTATGAGTCTGTAAGTGACTAAATTTTTCTTTATGTCAGTGGTCTTTGATTGAGACCAAAGGTTTACTGCAGTTTTTAGCTACATAATATAAGCCACAGGACATAGGTGAATAATAGCCCAAGGACCAACTATGGGTAGATTTTTATTTGAATGAATAACACACACACCATAAGTTCACTAGAATAAGAATATTTCTCAGGATAGGTTGACATTTCTTCTTAGCAAATCTTCCTAAGTGTCATAGAGTGTTACTGAATGTGAGCTCCAGGCTAACAGAAGCTTTCCTACGTCCTCTTACTGGAGAATCTGGTCAACAGCATCTTCTGTTGGTGATATATTTATACAGTGGCTGGGTGATCTCAAAGACATGCAGTTCAATATTCTTAATAAAACACTTTTACTTGACAGGGTCTCATGTATTTCTGGATGGCCTCAAACTCCCTTTGTAGCAAAGGACAACCTGAGTTCCTGATCCTCCTACCCCTACCACCCAAGTGCTATGTGCAATGTGTGACCGTGCCTGCTTTATGCAGTGCTGGGAGTGAAATCCTAGGCTTTATGTATGCAGGTAGGCAAACATTGACAAGTGACCTATATGCGCATTCCTAAAACTGTGATTTCTTTTTCAAAATGTTTTACCATCTACTTCAATACATGTACCCACACATATTATAAGCACCTCATATATAGTTTTCCTATTAGACAAGCAGATATCCAGTAAAGAATAAGTCCTGGTTCTTAGGGGTGTAGAATGATAGTTAGGATACAAACTAAGAAATACGAGCAGAACTCTGAATTCATTGGTGCATAAGTCAGCATATGTTATGTCAGTTCCCACCAGGCAAGCAGCTGGCTCATTCTGCTAGTACTAGTTATCAAAACCGCCCTTGACCCAACAGCAGACAAGTACTTGTTTTTGTCCTTCTTCCGTACAGCTCTCGACTGTGACTGCTCCCAAAGTCATCATCATACACAGCATTTTAGGCAATAGGCAAAACATTATTAAGACAGTTTTAAATCATATTCACATATAGCTACACGAGTTTCACGTATGCTTGGTAAATGCCCTATCAGGAAGTCACACCTCCAGCTCTATTCATGCTTTTAGATGACAATGCTTAATATTTCTTTCCTCCAAACTTTGTGAGTATGGTATGGGTATGGTATTCTGGGTTGGGAGTGACTTTGGTGAAATTGTTATTGTCTTGGTTTATATAAAGTCTCTATACTGGAGGCACAAGGTTCCATTTGAGGGAAGTGACATGCCGAAGACAGGAATGCTACTATTCCTTTATATTGGTTGATAAAGGGCCAACTTACAATGCCAATTCTACTAGCTCCCATAAAACGTACAGGAAGCTTATATAAAATCATGGACCTCTGTCTTTAATATCAAATGACCCAGGGACATCTAACATGAAATTGTCATTTCAAAAAAAAAAAAAAACCCTTCAGCTCTTTTTGATGGTATTAGAAAACATTCACATAATATTTCCATATCCAGTCTATTACAAGAAGAAATTTTAAATAAGTAGGGGTACTCAGTGTTATGATGAAACTTTTAAGTCCCTGCCTGACTAGTTGGCAGTATGAAAGTCACAAGCAAGGGAAAAGGCGATCTTTCTATAAAACAAAGGGAAGAAAGAAAGAAATGAAGGGAAATAAGAAAAAAGGAAGAAAAGAGAACATTGAAAGAAGGCAGAGCAATGAGTGTCAATGAATCCTGCAGAGAAAATCAGCTCAGGAAGAAACTAGCAAGTGAGAGACAACCCAGGAGCCGTGCATCATCCACACGTGCCAGTTATAAGCTGCTTTCTATCTCTGTAGTGAGGGGTGAGCCAGAGAACCAGCAGGCTTACAGAGCAAAACAGGCGAGAAGGACACAGCAGAAGGGTTGCGTGACTTCCCCAAAAGATCAGCAACTCCTCTTTCAAGTGTCTTTTGAGGTAGGCACTGTAACGATGGCCAATTGTAAGGGTCTCTTGTTCCAAACCATGCTAGAGTAGAAGTACCTCGAGGATAGTGACTGAGACTACTGCTAAGCTATACAAAGCTATTTAGATGCTAAAGATTGGTGTGTCTTCTCTGTACTATTTTTCTCCTTGTACTCTACTACCTGACCACCTGAGAGCCAGGAAGCTGGCACTCCAGCTTTGCCGAGTCTGCTGTCCATCAAATGAACTGTTCATTCCTAGAGGACCTGGGGAGGAGACATTGTGCCAAAACCTCATTTGGGGCGCCTTTATTATTATTATTATTATTATTGAAGGATGTTTCCTTCCTGTGACAGGAATGTCAGGTATAATAATGGTGGGCAGATACTTGGCATGGGAAGCCTTCCTGGCACCCTTGGAGAGAGGCACCTTGTCATGGTGCCATCAACAGACTTGACTTCTGAAGCAAAGCAAAGGAAGCAACCCTTGTGCTTCTTTATGGGAACCTGGGGTCTGTTGTTCTTGGTGAGCAGTGTCTGCACTCCCCATGAGGCTTACCAGGCAATCCTTGGATCTGGAAACTGATGAGTGTCTGGTTCTTTAGTTGGCAAGCTACAAGACTCTTTAATGAAGGTTAGCCTGACATCCACAAAAGCCACCAGCCTACCAGGATGCCTGTGGCAGAATGGATTGTGAAGGGAAATCATATGGAACCTTGGGGCTATATTTACCTTAAAAATGCTTCTAATCATGTTTAATACCCAGGCTATTTTAAACATGAATTGCTATGACATTAACTTTTGAAAAATCATTTATAAGGAATTAGTGTACATAAAACAAAAAAAGAAAATATAGGGAAAAAGAGACATTTTCCCGACTTAAAGATAAACAGTAGCTTTCCTTCAGGAGAGTAGAAGCTGGGAAATCCTCAAGTCTGCACATAATGTCCAGCTTTTGTCACAGTCAGTGAAATGCCAAGCTGATGGGGGATAAAAGAGAATCTCAGGAGGTCTTATGATTGGCAGATAATTCAATAGGGGCGCATGTAAGGTGATCCACTTAGTGAAGGCCAGATATCCCAAACTATACTTGCAGGCTGGTAAATGGTGGTCTTTCAATTAAGACGCAGGAAAGAGCTCTAAGAAACCCTGTGGACAGTCCCCTGAAAGAACAACTTAGTGTCCTGCTATGGTAAGGGAAAAAAAAAAAAAGGCCAACAAAATGTTGGGCACTGTCAAGAAGGAGATTAAAAGACAAACTAATTTTCCTTTTACAGAGAACCACAGGCCATCTTCATTGGTAAGGTTACATAAGCAGTTCTGATCTGCACATCTCAAGGACAGAACAAAGCCTAAGGGGAACAAAGAAGGGCAATTAAACCATCAGTGGCAGCCGGACAATACAGAGTTATCCTAGGGACACGATGGAGATTATGAAGAGGCCAGTGCTGTTAAATGACTGTAAGATGACTTGTCCCCCCAAGTCCCTGAAGCTAAGAAGGACCTTTGAAGATTTTATTTCTCATATAGTTCTACTCTGTTTACACAACTGCCTATGATGGGGGCCAGAGCAGGCAGGCTCCTCTGGGAAGTCCCTGGTTTCTACCAGAAAGGTGAGCTGGGTGGGGGTAGGGATTCAAGACATTCCCATCTGCACCACTTCCCTTTGGTGAGCTTGACTAGTGGACTTGTAGTCAGGCTTCCCTTCTCTATTGCCCTTGGCAGCTGTGAAATTGTTCCTGACCAATCTTAATTTTGATGAGTATGAGCTTAGCCTCCTTCCATTATGTAGGACTGTCAACCCCGATAGTGTACAAATCAAACCATGTCTACCTGTCCATGTGTAGCTTGGTAACTGTATTCTTAACTCTAGGGGGGAAAAGAAATGTGGGCTGGGGAAGAATGTAGCTTAGTGTATACAGGGCCTGGAGTCTATCTTCAGCACAGGAAACATATTCCATCCTTTCCAACCTCCCTTCCTTATTGTTTCTCTGCTTTCTGAGTACACATTTAATCATGTATACAGATAGGACACAATAATGAATGGTAAATAATTATCAACTCTAATGCTCATGTCAGTGGAAGAAAGCAGGTCTCCATGAGAAAAAAACAAAATATACTGTTGGGCTAATGAAGCCACACACATGCAAGAAAGTACAGGTGAAGGGATTCCCCAGGACAGCTTAAAAGTTTTTATTTTGGGGATAGTCTTCATCATATCGTATAGCAGGTTAGGTCAAATGTAAACGCTTGTCTCTGGTCCAACTGCTTAGTGCTCTCTAACAGGGGACACTTACCACATCACACAAGCATAGTATGTATATCTAAAAGCTATATGAGTTGGGCATGGTGGTGCAGTTGGAATGCAGAGGCAGGCAGATCTCTGTGAGTTTGAGGCCAGCGTGGTCTGCATAGAGGATTTCAGTACGACCAGTGTTATATAGAAAAAGCCTATCTCAAAAAAAAAAAAAAAAAAAGATAGCAGATATGTGAGCATACAGTGGCTTTCATTTCCAAATTGTTCCTTGAAAACAAGAATTGTGAGCTTGAGGAACACGGAGCTCCAGAGAGATCCGATCAACCTGCAACCTGCAAGTAGCTCGGTGTTCCTGCCATACCTTTCACAGATGTGATAGTACTTCTCATCCTGGATGCCATCCTGAATGGGCACATTGACACTGTAGTACCGTCCTTTCCCCAGGCCAACATCAGACATGTCACCTGTTCCTGTAAAAGACAGAAATGCTGTGACCACTCATTAAGAACACAAGCACTAGAAAACACAAAGGACTGTCTTGGAGCAATTCAGAACAGCAAAGTGGTCAATTAGGATACCAACTGTAAATTCTTGGTTTTCTCTAAGATGACGAAACTGAAAAATAATCTAGAGAAATAATAACTATAAATGCTGTTGTGGGAAGTGGAAAAACAATAAGGAAATTGAGAAATATTAATATATATCATACTGGGTGAAATAAAACAGTAAGAGCTAACATCACATGTCATTTGCGGTTATCAGAATTACTTGTGGTATGTGGTAAAATTGTAAGTGGTCTGTCTGTTGACAGGCCATAAAAATCACCTGGAATTAAAAAACAGCATTCACTGTCATTCCTTTGTCATTGTCACTTGAAGTGATACGTGTTAAAATTTTGCAGAGAACAGCACAAATAACAGCATGGGGATATATAAAAACAAGCTATAAAGAACATGTAAAAATTATAGTATCTCGACACAGGCTGTGTGGGGAGCATGCAGTTGACTTGCCTGGGAAAAATCCTGGGGAGAACTTGTGCAGGGACACAGTCATAACCTTCGATGTAAAACTGAAGGCATCTTCTACACCTACCGGAGAAAAAGGTCAAAAGGATCATATCAGATAGGCAATTCCTGTTCTCAACACCTGAAAATCTAACAAGTAGCGATGGGAAGAAGGTGAGAGGGGAAGGCAGCTGGAACAGAGAATGAACCGAGAACCAAAAGAACATAAACTCTTGGTTTCTGATTGCAGTAATTGCAGATAAGAGAGAACATAGCCCCAATTCATGGCAACCTGAGCTTCCCGTTTCCAAGCAATAAGATGCCCAGATTCTTCACCCTAACTTCTATTCTAAAAGGTGGGAAAGAGCAAGAGCCCAGGACCGAGGCTCTAGCCACAGAACTGAGCAGAGAAAAATGGCTTCAACCAGAAAGATTCATCATCTGTTTTGTCTGTTTCTAATTAAATTCTTGGGACTCTCCCCCAAAGAACTATAATATGGTAATCCTTTAAAAATAGAACCAGTAAAGCAGTGATTAGGCTTTATTTAGTTAAAACTTAATGATGAGGTACTCTCTGTAATATAGGGTTGGTTATAAAAATGGATAACCCAAAGTCTCGTGAGCACTCAGTAACTTACATCTTTCTACTGAAACAAACAAACAAACAAACAAACAAGTCAAAAAAAGAAAAAGAAAAAAAAAAAGCAGGCATGGTCCTGTCCTCTAACAGCTCCCTTCTAGGAAGATGTTGCACTCTATTTACTAAAACAAATGTTTGTATTTCGGAACTGCTTAGAGGAAGTGAGAGAAATGCAATTCAATTCTTGAAACCCAGGATAGTAATAAAACTATAAAGGAGCTTGCTGTTCCCCAACTTCAAACTGGTTTGGTGTGTGCCCAGAGTAGGGGGCACCTTCAGTTGTTAATAGCAGCTTTAAAACTGTTTTAAAGCCTGGAGGAAGATTGGGGGGGAGCCTTTGTAGACAGATGTCTCCTTTCCCCTTAAACAGTCAGAAAACGACTAGATGCCTGCGAGATAAAAGGTCCGATTTAAAGTAACCTTCCAAACGTATGTGTTGGCCACGCTGCCTAATGCTGCCCCTTCCTCTGAGGACCTCAGTCACACTCACACCTGAAATGGAAGGACTCTTAGCCAATCCACGTACTGTGCTCCTTTATATTTCAAACAAAGATATTGTCTCTGTGTTGACTTAAATGTATTTAAGTCTTTATTAGAGGCCAACAGAAACCTTAAAAAAATATGAAGTCTATTTGTATATAACAGGTATGTTTGAATTTCCCAAGCCCTGTGTTTTGCCCTAGGGAGGTAGTTAAAACCAGTCAAAGACTCCAGGCAGAAAGCATTAAGTAAACAGAATAAAATAAATGAAAATACCATTTCAACAGAGGGAAGCGTAAGTGCTAAACCAGGGCACATGATGGAAATGCTAATGATTTCTTCATTCAGAAAAGTGGCAATTTACATTTCTGCCAATCCTGTATGCAAATTTCTGTTTTCTCCTGTGATGACTAACAGTAGCAGTTGTTATTTCTTTTAAATCTTAGGCAGGAAGATGGGCTCTAAATTGAATTTCTATCAGTATTAGGGTACTGAGCACCAATTTATGTGTTCGGTGGCCATTTGTATCTTGTTGCACAGGAAAGGCCTGGTTTTTTTTTTTTAAATCATACTTAAAAAGGACGTCGTCAGAGAGGCAGGGGACGAGTAGCCTTGGTATGAAAGAAGAGAGAGGTTAGGCAGGGAAAGGCGATGGTGTATATAGTAGCCAGTGAAATTATCACAGGATGCTGGTGGGTGGTAGAATTGTGGGATATTTCAAATAAAGCAAATGTGGAGGAGTTGGGGGGTAGGGCAGAGGTCACTGGAAGGGAGGTGCTGAAGAGGGAAATAAAGTGAAATGAAACACACCATAAAAGTTGGCTGAAACAGGAAACTTGAAATCGTGTAGGAATAAGCCTGCAAATGGCGAGACCGGTTTCAGGTGACAGGCCTATTTCATTCCTACATGGCTCAGCAGAGTTGGGTCGAGCTTTGAACTCTGGTACTGATACTCTGAATTCCATAAGCATGTGTTCATTCATGAGACACACACTTTACTAAGCTGCTACTATATGTCCAGTGCTGACAGAAAGGAGTAAACAACTTGATGTCTGTCCTGGGAGAACTTAAAAGTTTCTGTGGGAAGACACGATATGGACATAGTTTAAAAGGAAACAGTACAAAACACTACAACATAAAACAGTGGTCAGTGATAGAAAAGCACACAGGTCTTTCAAGGTACAAGAGGACCCTTGGGCTGCAGTGGTCAGGAACTTAGAGGTGCTGGAACTTGAATGCATCGGTAGAATTTGGGGCTGCAAAGAGGGAGGAAGTGGCCAAACTGAGGACAAAAGAAACAAAGATCAAGGAGGTGAGATTAGAGAGACACATCTGGAAGAGTGAGACGTGCACATTGAGTAGAAAGATGAGGAAAGGCCTATTTGAGGCCTTGAAAGGCGAGGTAAAGAAAGCGTACTTTTCCAGAAAGGACACGGATTTTGTGCGGTCGTCTGCGACACAACCGTGGTGCCTTTACAGTGTAGACTGTATGTCTGACCTGCTTAGTCTGAGTATCGGAGACCCGTGGCACAACAATCTGCACTTAAAACCAAACCTCCCCCAGGTCATCTAGATGCACAGTCATACATGAGCCATTTCTCTAGGCTATGGGTCGTCAAGTACGTGTGGCTAGACAGTAAACATCCTGGACTCCAAACTACTTATAGCCTCTGCACATACTTATATATACACATACACATATGTGTATGTATCAAACAACATTGTTAAAAAACAAAAATTCACTGGATAGTGGTAGCGCCCGCCTTTAATCCCAGCACTTGGGAGGCAGAGGCAGGCAGTTCTCTGTGTTTGAGGCCAGCCTGGTCTACAGAGTGAGTTCCAGGACAGCCAGGGCTACACAGAGAAACCTTGTCTCAAAGAAACAAAACACCAAAAATGAAAATCAATTCTTAACCTCACTGGTCACATAAAAACAAGCCTTTGTCACCCCTTGTTGTGGGCCATGAAGAAGCTTTGTACGTTTTCCATTAAGGCTGTGTCCCACTCTGGAACATAGTCAGAAATTCAGTGGCCATGGTTCTCACTATGGTCTGATGCTTGTTTGAACCTTTTCTGTTATCTTTGATGTTTGTTTGAATGTCTTTCTGTTAATTCTTTGTTTCCAGCAATGTACTGCTACCTCAATATATGTAGGTAACACAAAGAAAGTGTTCACTCCATGAATTGGTAGCCGCCTATTGGTGAGAACTCCAAAATGCTGGTCCTTCATCTAGTCATTCTCCCTTGAGAGACATTCTGTTGATGAGAAGCCCAGAGTTTCCCTAGAATCCATTCAAAGGGCCCCAAAGTGGTTCCTGAACAGTGGTGTAAATGCTAAGCAAGCTTTCTCCAGTCTTCTTATTCTCCACTGTGAAGTTTTGCTTCAGAAGACAGGAGAGAGAAAATGACAGGAGCCTGCCTGGCTTAGGCAACAGAAAAGAACTGCAATTAGTCAGAGGAATCTATGCACCACCTACTTTAGAATGACAATTAGGAACATTTTAATTGCATTAGGCATTTCTCTTTTTCTTAGTTGCCTAGAAGTAGCTTTACTGACCAAAACCTGCAGTCCTAGGAGTGAAGGATCTTTGAAACTGAAGGGCTCACCATCTCCATGGTGTAGATCCAAATCCACGTAGAGAATACGGTCAAATTTCCGTCGCAATCGTAATATTCCCAGGACAGCATCATTGAGATAACAGAAACCAGATGCTTCATCTCTGCAAGAAAACAAGTTACTACAGCCAACATCTGAAAAGCAGTCCAAGGGAGGCTTTATAGCCAAGCATCTAACCTTTGAGATCTAGTCCCATAAAGTCCCCTTCTCTTAAGAACAAAAATTCACCTATGATGACTATAAAGTAAATGGGCCAGAATGATCAGAGAATGTAGTTCAGTAAATATTCAGATGATTAGTTACATTTTTCTACTCACAATCTTCAAAGGTTTCAAAGCATTAGATTATTATTTTTTTAATATATATATTTTTTATTATGTATTTTCCTCAATTACATTTCCAATGCTATCCCAAAAGTCCCCCATACCCTGCCGGCCCACTCCCCTACCCACCCATTCCCCCTTTTTGGCCCTGGCGTTCCCCTGTACTGGGGCATATAAAGTTTGCAAGTCCAATGGGCCTCTCTTTGCAGTGATGGCCGACTAGGCCATCTTTTGATACATATGCAGCTAGAGTCAAGAGCTCCGGGGTACTGGTTAGTTCATAATGTTGTTGCACCTACAGGGTTATTATAACTATACTGAATAAGACTTTTCTCTGACAATTTCACTAAAAACAAAACAAAGCAAAACAAACAAAAAACTCCCTTGTAGTCCCCTGGGGTCATGATGATGATAAACACTGATGTCCACTTTTGCCTCTCTAAGGAAGCTAAGACTTAGCTGGGCCCTTAAAGATAGTTCTACAGAAAATGGATATTGGATTTGTCGTAGTAACTCTACAACATAACTCAGGAGCTGGTTGTTTTTTATTTTAATATGCTTTCTCACTTGTTATTCATGAAAACTGTGTTTAGAATAGACAAACATATAACCTTTTGGGCACATTAATGCAGTTGCCTCTCTATGGATGTAATTTTGAAATGAGGAGTGAAGAAAACCATTGTCCCTGGTGTCACTGAGACCTGTCACATCACTTTATCCTCTTATCAACATTTGCTTGCTCTTTTATTACACTTTTATTGAGCCTTGCTGATTAGATAGAAAAGGGTGTATTAGAACTTATAGATAGAAAAGAGTGTATTATAACTTAGAACTTATTTTAAAGCCTCATTCCAAGTGCCACAGTTTCTTTTGCTCCTACAGAGATTTCAAACATCCAGCCCACCCCAGTTCTGTATGCCATTAGATTTTACTTGAAACAAAATTCTAGGTATGGCCATTTGAAATGGTATCATTGCTACTATGAGGAACTTTTTTAGTGCCTACATAATGAAAAAAAAATCATGAAATCTCTCTCCCACGAGATTCACACTCTAAACAATGCTCTGCTTCCCAGGCTAAATCGATGAGACTGGTACAGTGGTGAGCAGGAAGTTGGTAAAACCATCACTGGACACTGGCACGCATCACTAAGAGAAGCACAGCAATGAATCTAGCTAAAGAATAGCTTAGATGTACAACAGGGAAGAAACCAAGGAAAGAAAGGATGACTGTCAACCACGAATTCCCTGGGAATTAAATATGTAGTTTTGAATGTTCTTGCATGTGCATGCTATTTTCTAATTTTGAAAATTTACATTTTATAAATCTGCTGTCTTAGTACATAACAAAAGTTAATGTGTTATCCTAATGGACATCAAACACTTTTGAAATAAGACATCAAGTGCTAGGCAAAAAGAGGAATGAGAAGATGGTCATGAAAAATAATGGCCATAGTATCAACAATTCTGGAAGTTCTTTACTTTCTGTGCGAGTATGTAATCTTTTCCTACCTCTGGATGGGATTACCAAATTAGATTATCAAAATCTCATAAAGTGGGGTATTGTGATGTACATGTGTAATCCTAGCACTCTGAAAGCAGACACAGAATTGTAAGTGTCAGGTTAGTATGGGTTACACAGCAGAATCCTATCTCATAAAACCAAGGGCTATGGATAAAGCTCAGAGGAAGAGCAATGACTAGCATATGTAAAGCTCTGGGTTTTATTCTCTGTATTAAAATGACAATGACAGTCCCCTGTACTGAGGCATATAAGGTCTGCATGACCAAAGGGCCTCTCTTTCCACTGATGGCCAACTAGGCCATCTTCCGATTCATATGCAGCTAGAGACACGAGCTCTGGGGGGGGAGGGGTTACTGGTTAGTTCATATTGTTGTTCCACCTATAGGGTTGCAGATCCCCCCAGCTCCCTGGGTACTTCCTCCAGCTCCTCCATTGGGGGCCCTATGATCCATCCAATAGCTGACTGTGAGCATCCACTCCTGTGTTTGCTAGGCTGGGCATAGTCTCATAAGAGACAGCTATATCAGGGTCCTTTCAGCAAAATCTTGCTAGTGTATGCAATGGTGTCAGCGTTTGGAGGCTGATTATGGGATGGATCCCCGGGTATGGCAGTCTCTAGATGGTCCATCCTTTTGTCTCAGCTCCAAACTCTGTCTCTGTAGCTCCTTCCATGGGTGCCTTGCTCCCAATTCCAAGAAGGGGCAAAGTATCCACACCTTGGTCTTCGTTCTTTCCGAGCTTCATGTGTTTCGCAAATTGTATCTTATATCTTAGGTATTCTAAGTTTCTGGGATAATATCCAGGGCCAAGAGGTGGGAGTGGGTGGGTGGGGGAGCTTTTTGGATAGCATTGGAAATGTAAATGAAATAAATACCTAATAATAAAAAAAATTTTAAAAATTTAAAAAATGACAATGACAAAGACAACTGACAACGACAAAGAAGATGACAACAATGACAAGCAAGTAAGCAAACTCTGAGATTAAGCGCTTATAGAAATAAATACATGTTTAGATAAGATTGCTAAAAGTCCTACAAAATAAGGAAACTGAACTTTCAGGACTTTCAAACTGCTGCAAAGTAATCTTTAAAAACCTATCCAAGTGCCAGGTGCAGTGGTGTATACCTTTAATCCCAGCACTTGGTAGGCAGAAGCAGGCAGATATTTGTGAGTTCAAGGCCACCCTGGTCTACATGGCAAGGTTAGCCAGGACTACATAGTGAGACTCTATCTTTAAAAAAAAAAAACCAAATATTTAAAGAATTCAAGATCGTATAATTTATGTAAATTTCAATAAATAAGACCAATTTAGTAACGTATTAAAATCAGTTATATCTTATTTATCAGTGTTAGGTATAATATACAGGAGTATTTTTAGTTTACTTAGGCATGTTCTTTCTTTTTTTACAGATTCATTGACTGAACAAGCTAACATTACTTCTACCAAATGCTTAAGAGGATGCAAAATGTATATTTGTTTAACCAAGTTTAGTCATTATTATGGGAACCTTTATTTCAAAGTCATTGTGTTTTGTACTCTACCAGTTTAAGATAATTTGTTAGATCTTAAGGTAACAGAACAATCTGGCTGATGTCAAGTTCAGTTATGTCTAAGGAAATGGTGAAGCATCAGCATAGAATCTTGGGTTTGCATACATATGCTTCTTAGTTGTGCATGTACATATGCGTGCATGGTGCATTCATGCCTGTGGTCACATGCATGTGGGTGCACATGTGAAGGTCAGATGTTGATACTGGATGTCTCCCTCAGTGCCTCTCCTTTTTATTTACGCAAGTAGGGTCTGTTGCTGAACTTGGAGCTCAAAGATGCAGCTAGTCCAACTAGCCAGCTTGCCCTATGGCTCCCCTGTCACCACCTCCCAAGCACTGGGATTACAGGCAGGACAACAAGCCAAGCTGGCTTTTGTATTAGTGCTGGAGATCTAAACTGTGGTCCTCATACTTAGGACATGTTCTTTTTGGCAATAAGAGAGGGATATGTGTGGATACAGAAAATTATAGAGGGGTCACAAAGAGAATTTTGTTTGTTTAGGCCAAGGCTGGCTAAATTTTGGTGTGTGATTGATAAAATTTCTGACCAAAGCTTTAATTTCAAGCATACTGATAAAAAACTAGCTTTGTTATTTCTGTGTTTAAAAGAAAGGGTTTTGGAGTCTTTGTTCTTACAAGCTGTGAATGGCTTGTTTCACCTTTACCTTCTGGAAAATCTTCCTAGATAACAAAGATGCTGCCTCTTTCCAGAATTATCTTCCACAGTTCTGTACTTTCTACTTCCACTGGCCTCACATGTGGTAAGCAAGCCCTCTTCTTTGGGATGTGTTTCTGTATTCCCTGATTCCTTAAGAAAGCAAAGCCTTCTCGTTGAGGAAGGAGCTAAGGGCCTTAACAAGTCACTTTACTTCTATGCTTATATGGGAAATATTTGTTCCTTGGGTAGAACAGAGATCCAAGCATTATTTTTTTAATAGCCCATTATCCTATCGTAACCAAGTTTCAGAGAACCCATGGAAAAATCATAAAGGAGGCACCTATGACCCTCAGCTTTGTGTGGTGTCACTATTGCTGTGTCACAGAGGTAGAGCTGTCAAGTCAGAAGTGGTGATTGGCCTCTTGTAGGTTATAGCAATAAAATGTCACCAATATAAATATTTCAGAAACTGTATGCTGCATGAGATCATCCATGTCTCTACCAGTCACAATATATTTCTATTTCTCAGAGTTCAGCTCACTGCTTTGTCAAACGTTAGACAATTAGAGGACTATGTCCATTAGCCATCTGTGAGGACTACATGCTAAGACCCCCATGGATTCCTGAAACTGTGGAAAGTAAAATCACTTTGTTTTTCTGTATGCATGTATGTATACCCATACCGTTATTCCCCCCTCTCTGTATATATGATATATAGCTATGATAAAATCCAAATTATAAGTGAGGCACAATAAAAGACTAGCAATGATAACAAAATGGAACAATGGTAAAATGAAACAATGATAAAGATGCACTATAATGAAAGTTATATGAATATAGTTATATGAATATTCTCATCTCTCCAGATATATTTTAGATGACATGCCTACCACCATCACCACATGTGCAGGCCAGAAGAAGGCATCATATCCCTTCAAACTGGAATTACAGATAGTAATGAGCTGCCATGTGGGTAATGGATTTGAACCTAGGTCCTTTGGAAGAGCAGCCAATGCTCTTAACCATTTAACCATCTCTCCAGCCCCTCTCCAAATATATTAATGTCCTGAGGTGATCATGATTGATCATGAGGAACTGAAAAGGACGAATGAGAAATCATAGGTGGGAGTTGTCTTAGTTATGGTTTCTATGGCTGTGGTAAAATATCACAATCAAAGGCATCTTGGGGAGGAAAGGGTTTATTTCATCTTATAGCATGTAGTTCATCATCTCGGAAAGTCAGGGCAAAACTTGAAGGCAGGAGTTTAAGCAGAGATCATGGAGGAGTGATGCTTATTGGCTTGCTTCTCCTGGCTTGCTCAGTCTACTTTCTTATAAAGAAACCAGAACCACATGCCCAGGGGTGGCACTACCCACAGTGTGCTGAGCTCTCTAGAGACCAATCTGGTGGGAACATTTTTTTTCAACTGAGGCTTCCTCTAGGTTGTATCAAGTTGACAAACACTAACCAGCACAGGGGCTTAATGCACAGTGTTTTCACTCAAATTTTCAGGAGTTTGTTGTTGTTGTTGTTAAATGTAAACTTGATCTTAACTGTACTTCTTAATTTTGAATCTTGGATCTTCTTAGTAGTTTTTAAACTGGGGGAATACATATTATTTACCTAAAACAAATGTTTAAGATGTAGTCTAGATTGCTGAATCTCTTTATTTTCTTTCCCTGGTAGATTCTGGGTATAATCTAACTAAATGCTTGATATATTCATTTTACATTGGACCCAGATTTTTATATGCTATTTCTCAGTCTTTTTCCTATAGAGATGATGTTCATACATTTTTATAAATTAGACAAAATACCCCGTCTTCTTTGAAAAGAGTTTAATCATTATGTTTACAGACCTTTTGTTGACAATTTTGTGGATTGGCTTTTATCTTGTTTTGCATGCCATAGAAACAACTACATCTCCTTGTCGGCTGCATTATTATTCTCGTAATGAACTCTCATCAGATTTTTCCCTTTTGAAAATGAGCAGTAATAAGGTAACCACCGCTATTGTAAGTCTTTTGTCATCTACAGGCTGCTTTTTATGTTTTCCTTCAATGCTTCCCTGAAAGTACCTACCACTGGCTCTAAGCCAGAGGGCTTTCACCTCAAGAAAATACCCTCTGAGAGCTCTGACAGCCTCACGGGAAAGAACTGTGGTGGGTAGTTTTATGTGCAAGCTTCTGTCAGATAGCTTACTTTCTTTTATTATGTGGTACCGAGGATTGAATCTAGGGCCTTACGCATGCTAGGAAGATGCTCTACCACAGAGCTATAGCCCCAGCCTGTTTTCCCCACCCCACTCCTCTCCTTTGACAGAACCTACACCCTTGCATACATGAAACAAACACTTTAGGACTAAGAAACACCCCTAGTCCTGAAAGAACAAGTTAAAACAAGTTTAAAGCCACAATAGTGAATAGTGAACTAAGCTGAGATTTTGAAAACTAGTTGAAAAGCAGGTGAGTTAATTACACTCCGAAGTCAAGCCTGAGTGGCATAACAATTATTCATATAGACTCCAGATCCCTCAAGGAGCTGATGAGGGATGGGATGGAGTTCTATTTGGAATATTTGCTTTTATTCGAGACATGGTCTCACTATATAGCATGGCTAGCCTAGAACTCACTACATAGACCAGGCTGGCCTTGAATTTGTGGCAGTCCTTCGTCTCCTGAGTACTGGGATTTATAGGCATGAGCCACCACACCTTGCTTACCACTTGGTATTTTTCCAGGGCTTGCTCTTGTTAAGTCCTAGCCATATCAGTATTTGCATAGTGGTATCTAATTGAGGATTTGATTTGTGTTTCCTTGATGACTGATGCCAGACATCTTTTCAGGTTCTTGCTGGCCGTGTGTGTGTGTGTGTGTGTGTGTGTGTGTGTGTTTAAAAGATGCTACTCAAGACCTCTGTTTAGTCTTAAATCTGTGTTTTTGATGTTGAATAATAAGAATTATTCATGTTTTCTGTATAGTAAGTCCTTATCAGATAGATACATGGCTGACAAAACATTTCCCCATCATGTAGGCTGTCTTTTCATTTTCTTTAATGTCCTTTGATACATAAAGTTTTTTTTATTTAAAGCGAGTGACATGGCTCAGTGTGTAAAGACACTTCCCATGTAAGCCTAGTGACCCAGATTTGATCCACAGAACCTATATAAATATGGAAGAAGGGGTCTGACTCTATAATGCTGTCCTCTGACCTCCCTACATGCGCACTGTGGCACATATACCCACAAATATCAAGTACACACACACACACCTTTTAAAAGGATTTATGTTTGGTCAATCCAAGTTTATCTCTTTTACTTTCATAACTTTTGTCTCCAAGTAGGTAGGATTACAAGCCATGTACCACATCTGCCTTGACATGGAGTATCATTATATGCCCACCTTAGATTTACTATTATTAATTTGTTTTTTTTTTAAGACAGAGTTCCACTATGTAGATCTAGCTGCCCTGGAACTCAGCTGACCTCAAGGTCTCAGAGATCCGGCTGGAATGCTGGGATTAAAGCTGTGTGTCACTGCACTGGTTTCAGCTTGGATTTGAATTTACAATCTTCCTGCCTCAGCCTCCAAAGTCCTGGGATTATAGCAAAGCATGGTGACACACACCCAGAACTCAGGAGGCAGAGACAAAGGCCATTTTCTGCATGTTCAAGGCCAGACTAGTCTACATCATGAGCTGGAGGCCAGACAAGGCTACATAGTAAGACCCTGTCTCAAAAACAAACAAACCAACCCCACTACTAGCACCACTACCAAAAGTCCTGGGATTATAGGTGTTCACCATACCTAGTTCTTTTGGTCATTCAGTTATCCATCTTTAAAGATGCCTCAATCACTGGACTCTGAAACAACTGACCTTTGGTATTACTATTTAACAGATGGCTCAGTTAGTTTACAGGAATTAGAGTACTACAGAGAAAATATCACACCTGCCTGCTTTGGGACATTCAGGAGGATTATATTTACCTAAAGTACTTAGGAATTGGTGATATCTGTCTTAAACAAAGGAGAGAGATAACAGTATTGAAGTTTATCTGAGCCTGGATTATCCTAGAAAGCCAAGATGGCTAAGAAATCCTGCCCACCTTTTGTTTTCCAAGGAAAGATTAACCACAGGGTTCACCCTCCCTTGGTACATTATTCCAGGATAAAACCCAACTCCATCCTTCCTTATTATATCTGTAAGACTGACAGCTCACTCGTCTGCCACCATAACAGCCCAGACTCCTTTCCTTTTCTTTGAGATGGTTATTTATGAATGTCCTCCCCATTGCAATGGCTGAATAAGAAATTCCATTAATTTCCCATTGCATTTTCACATCACCAACACACAAGTTCAGGGGAGAGACCAGGTTCAACGAACATACTTCTGAACACTTTGGCGAATGAGTATGCAGTTTTCTGATGAGGCAGTTGCTTTCTCCCTCCCCCACCCTCTCTCTCTCTCTCTCTCTCTCTCTCTCTCTCTCTCTCTCTCTCTCTCTCTCACACACACACACACACACACACCAAAAGGCAGAGATCTACTTATCTTCTTAAATGCCTTGATGAGCTGTGACTCACAAAGTTGATCTTTAACAAAAATGTGTAGTACTCAGGCAATTGTATTTGCTGGGTTTTATGCCCATTAAAGGTCAGGGACAACCAGGTATGGTAGCTTATGCTTTTAATCCCAGCACTCGGGAGGCAGAGGTAGGCAGATTTCTGAGTTCAAGTCCAGCCTGGTCTACAGAGTGAGTTCCAGGACAGCCAGGGCTATATAGACTATGTCTCAAAATACAACAACAAAACCAAAAACCATCAAACAAAAAAGGTCAGGGACACATGGGTCATGACTTGAAGATTCTGAGGTAACACATCAGCTGGAAAAGGAACATGCCAACAATGTCCTATCAATTCATTGTCACTGGCAAGAATCCCACAACAATCTTTTATAAACTTTTCAGTGCTGGTATCAATGATGGACATTTAGATTATTGCCAATATATCACTTTTACAAGTATTCTACAACAGAGAATCTCAAATATGCCATTTTGACTGTGTGCAAATATATTAATAAGATATATTATTAGATGAGTAATCCCTGAATCAAAGGATTTCACTTATAACTTAATTAAAATTCCCAAAATTGTCTTGATTCAGTCTGTCATTGTGAATACTGTGTTAGCAAACTTTTACATAGGCAATAATCTAGTACATGGTAAGAAAGTTAGCATTATAGACTTCTAGCTATGTTTTCTCGTTTGGACCTTTCTTAAAAGGTTATATGTATGTTTTTTCTTTTAGTGTTAGCATACAGCTTAACATTCTTTGTTGTCATTATAGCTATTTTGGAATCAGCTGAAAATACAGTTTGGCTCTGATAGTATACAACAAAAATATCAGCCAACATTTATCAAGTGCTAGCCTGTGCCAAGAACTGTACTAAATGCTTTCAATGGTGTTGACTCAATCAATTCTCACAACAGCGATGTGAGAGGTAGGTACTATTATTACTTCTGTTTCAAGAAAGTAAAACAGAGAAATTAAGTAGCTTGTCCAAGGTCATATAGCTAGGAAGAGGCTGAACTCAAACTGGAATGGAGCAAAATCGTTGTATGAAAATATGATTGACATACAAAGACATGTACAGAATATGTTTCACTGTGTAATTTGCTGAGTTTGGGAATAAGCATACATTTGAAAAATAACCAGAATCCATACCATAACTGTCTAAAATTTCCTACCTTTGTCTTGGTTATTATTTAGGATAAGAATACTTAAGATCTATCTTCATAGCACAGTGTCCAAGTGTAAAATGGTGGTGTTAACTCTAGGTGTTTTATAGGACACTACATCTGTAAGAGGATAAATGTTTAAAGACAATGCAGTATACATAGAAGAACCAAGTATTATTTGGGATTTAAGCAGGAACTACTGTCATTTGCAACGACATGGATGAACTTATAGGACATTATACTTGGTAAAATAAACTAGACACTAAAGGACTACTACTATATGATACCACTTATATCAGGAAAAGAAGATGGGCAACGTCTTAGCAGCAGAGCAGAATGATAGCTGGGTGAAGAAGCGATGCAGAAATGCTTGAGTTTGCACATCAGTTAGTCTGCATCTTTGTCCTACATGAGTAGTCATAGCGATAAATAGTTTGGGTATCATTCCATCTTGGCTCTGGTTCATTCGTTCATTGGTTCGTTCCTTCCTTCCTTCTTTGTGATTCTTTTACTTTTCCTGTATATGTACTTCCCTTTCACCATTTTGGTCTTGTTAGTACAGATCAAGTTCATCTGTTTCCCATGATTCTCCCAAGATTTTGCTGTCTTTCCCATTAATACTTTACTATATTTTTGTGGGTGGTTTTCTCTGTCCCCTTGGCCATTTTCTGCATGTTTGGAATCACAGCTTTTTGAGTGCTGAAATGGACAAATTCTGAGCTTTCAGCAGCAACCTAAACTTTAAGGTTTCTCCTGTTTCTCCCACTACGCTTTAATCATTTTAGCATTCCATCGGGTTACTTGAATTTGAGATAAGTTATTGAAATTCTCCACAAAGGCAGTTAAATGACCCAGGGCCAGAATCATATAAACTTCCATGTGATCTTTGCCTCTATAAACCAAATTGAGCTTCTGATCTAGAATCTTCATATTTAGAATTTATACAGGAATATGTGTGACAAATGATTAGGTCAGGAGGCCCCTACTCATGAATACAAACAAATTCCATTCCATGTATGACAAAACAACGGAAAATGTGACCCAAGAAATACAAGAAACATGACAGCAGCAGCAGCATTCTCTGCAGTTTCCCCCTTTCTATACCATTTGCCATGATAGACAGTCACTGCTGAAGACAAATGAAGGCTTAGGAGAGTAGAAAGGAGGGAATATTTGCCTGAAATATATCAAGAAAACGGACTATGAATCCGTTATGATGAGAAGTGCCAGAAGGCCCTTTTAGAATTGGGCCATATTTCCCTTTGGGTAATTAGACCATCCAATACAAATGGATAAAAAAACATGTAAACAGTTCTATTTACTACACACAAGCTTAGATAGTTCATAAAAAGAATTTAACATTTGTACCACAGAGGAGTCACTGTGGTAAGTGGGTCCTTGCAAATTGCTGTAAGATTAATTGGCCCAGGGAATAAATTGAGAAGACGGGTCAGGATGAACTAAATTCAGTGGATGTTTCCACTGGACACGGAAGGTCTTATTTTTCTGGCTCTAAGCTTCTTTTGGACATTTTCCTCAGATGGCAAATAGAATTTTCCTGCTCTAAAACATGTTTTTATTCATTAAATGTAGACTAGCAAATCCAAAGTCTTTACTTGGCTGGTGAAATTTTCTTTTATGTAGTTTGCTTTTTTTTTCTTAAAGAGAAAGAAGCAAGGAAGAATTCCCACAGCTTCCAAAGACTGGATGCACCTCAACCTATCTCCAAGGTCAGAGTCAACAGTGTCTGCCTTGCCTGGTCTTGGTCTAATGGAGTTCAGGAGGCTAGCTAACTCTCACTGAGAGAAGCAGCAAGATTAAGTCACATCCACTCTTCTGTGCTTATTACTAAAGCAGCAATGTACAGCTCCTCATTTTCATGAGGTAAGTATTTTACTAACTGAGGTTATCTCCCCAGCTCTCAATTTTTATTTTACCTCATCATTTTATTACATTTATTTATTTGCTGCTGGGGGGAGCATGTGTGTGGAAGTCAGAGGACAACTTGTGTGAGTCAGTTCTCCCCTCCCACGTGATTCCCAGAGATTGAACTCCCGCCGTCGGGCTTCGTGCAAGTGCTTTAATGCGCTGACCATCTCGCTAGCCATCAATTTTTATCTTAAACTCATTTAATGAACTCAAAATCTCAGTGGCTTCGCCATGAATACTGGATGGGAGAAATTAAACAACAATTTTGTTGTAATTGATGGAAATTGTGCCCGTTAACCTTTCTAGTTAGAGAAAACACAAAAGCGCTGGCGAAGCAGCTGTCCCAGGCTCAATGCATATGCATTTGTATTTCTGCACCTGGTCCTGGCACACAAGATGAGTGTCTCAAGAGCCAAAGACTTTATGTGCTTGCATCCCCAACCTACGTAAGAGACCGAATTAAATTGGCTGGAGTTTCTATTAGGTGTGGATAGGAGGAAATGCCATTGTGTTCCATTAACTGATCCCAACCTCTGCCGAGTCAAGGGAGACAGAAAAGCACTTGCTTTAAAAATGCAATGACTGCTGTGGTCGATGCAAATTTAGGGTAATCTCTGACATACAAGAAAAACATATGGATGCTCCTCAAATATCCTTTTGCTCATAGGACTATTCTCTTCCTTAAAGTTTGGTCATAGTTCACTGAAGTAGTTCAAAACTTGGTTTCAAAATGTGTAGGATCTTTTTATGTTATATCTATATTGATGACAATACTAGATCTAGGTGGAACCCAGATCCCTTGTCCAAAATGCTTAGAACAGAAGTGTTTCAGATTTAGGATGGTTTTCCAGATTTGAGGCTATTTTAAAGACTACCAGTTAAGCATCCTTAATCCAAACAAAAAAAAAAAAACCCTCAAATCCAAAAATGCTCTGAAACCCACAACTTGCCTTTTTGTGAGACTGGCTATTAACTAGGTCTTCATGCATGCTAGAGAAATACTCCACCACTGAATATATATATTTCCTAAGACAAACCTAAAACTTATGAGTGTTCTTTCTGTAAGTTTTCTGAAAATAAATATGTAAATTCCAGAAGAATACTCACAATATTTTACATAAATTCTACTTGCCATCTTTCATATAAAGATAGTGGCTTCCTAGCAAAAATGGCAAATTAGTTCCATTTAATCATTAAAGAATTTCCCTGCATAGTGTCATATTAAAGAAAGGTACCATGCTAAAGACAGAAAGTCAAGGGCTTTGCCTGGCACTCAAAGTCCTAATGGAACAAGGCTTGCTTGGAATTTTTTTTTTTTGGCTACTCCTAGAGAATGAACCACTGGTCCCCAAAATTATTATAGGTGTCTCATGATGTCTCAGTCTCAAGCCTAAGAGTGGACAGTGTATACAATAAGCCTACAGGTAGGTGCTGAGGGCTCATTCTATGTTCTGGGGTTGTAGACAACACATGATGTCCTGGATCTTGCCCTTGAAGTGCTTGCAATTGAAGTGCTTGAATGGCAATGCTTATTTACACACACACACACACACACACACACACACACACACACACACACACACACATACACATACACACGCACACAATTTAGTAAGTCTGAGCCTCTTAGCTTCTGGCCCTAGCCTGGGAACTCTGTTCTAAGAGTCTCTGTGGACTTGTGGTCTCATGTATTCTCATTAGCTCCCACTGAAGTATGGGAGGAAAAGGCTATTCCTCTTCTACAATTGAAAACCAGGATGATTTATGCACCTTGGTACTTATAGAATTGGCTTAAGGCTGCAGAGCCTCAAGCAATCCTGTACTCTTCCCTCTGTGCTCCCTGCTCACACGTTTTACACTGCATGTTAGAACTTCTTACTCATGAGTCTGGCAATGTGACTGCCCTTTTTAAAAGCCCCTTGGTAGTCCTATAGTACAAGGCCTTTCATAATTTTGCCTAGGTCTACTTCTCATGGGGACCTCTGATCTCACTATTCCAAACTTTAACCACACCAACTCTTCTTTGATTCTTAAATATAACAGCATGGCTCCAAGTCTTTATGCATACATAGTCTCAGACTTGCAGAACAACTGTTATATTTTTCTCTTAGAACCTCCAACTCCATCCGTTAAGCCTGGCTATGATAACATCCTAGAAGTTCCACATTCTTTTCTCAGGGAAAGGACATTGATCTTTCTCCATTTTGTATACATGGTCCAAGCGCCTACTGGACTATCTACCACAGCACCTCTCAAACCTGATTCCGAGAACTACTGCCTATACTCGTCTCTGGTTCAGAGGAAGGACTGTATCTGCCTTCGTTACCTACAACAGTGCTTGGGCACTTAATAGATTCTGAAACAAATGGTTCTTACTTTCAAAGAATTTACCAGAACATAAGTTACTAGGATTTAAAAAGGTTTTATATGGTTTTCTTTGAATAAAGGAGGAAAAAAGCCTCCAAATGTACAAATGTGATCAGCCAGGGGGATGTGCAAACAGATCATGAAAAAGTAGACTGGTCAGTATCCAAATTAGGAAATTTTAAGGAGATATGACTCACTGCTCAAATGTCATCCACCTCCTACAACAAATAAACAGAAACAAACCATGGATTTAAGTAGATGCTTGCCCTGGGTCTACAGCCATGTCATACGCCCTTGAAATAAAAATTGTCAAAGAACAGGACACATTTAATTAAATGAGTTAAATATATAAATTAGTCATACCTGTGCTGTTCAGTAGACACACCTGAAGTAGCCCGTGAACCATGTGAATGGTACTCTGGTGAGATTTAATGCTGGATCCCAAAAGGTGATTCATAAATGTGAAACAACTCAGGTGGGTGGGTGTTATGCTAGAAAGCCTTACTGGAAAGACTTCCCTGCCCTGTATCACAGCATGAACTTCTGGACACCATCACACATTAGCTTGTTGTGTGGTATCAAGATAGATTTATGAAATCATCACTTGCTTCAACTTAACAGTGCTGCTTGAAACCCACAGACAAGCTTTCGACTCAGAAAGTACCACTTCCTGGTACATTAGTGCCTGCAGTGACAGGCATAGTAGGTATGAGAGGCGACTGCTGTTAGTCACATCATCTTCCAGTATTGATGCTGAAAATATAAAAAATAAGTAGTACAAAATCAGGTGTGTTTGAGTACACCTATACTTCCAGCACTAGGGAAGCAGAAGCAGGACGAACGTGAGTCCCAGCTCACCCACAGCCACAGAGCAAGCTCAAGGCTAGCCTAAACTACATAGTGAGGTCCTACCTCAAAAACCATATGCCCCAGGGCTGGAGAGATGGCTTTAATTCCTAGCACCCATGTTGGGTAGCTCAAAACCACATGTAATTCCAACTCTAGACATCTGACATCTCTGGCTCTGAGTTGAAAGCTTGTCTGTGGGTTTCAAGCAGCATTGTTAAGTTGACACAACTGATGATTTCATAAATCTATGCACTCATATGCACATACCTACACAAGACATGTATACATGTACATAAATAATCAAAAATAAAAACAAATCTTAAAAAAAACAGTAAATAAATATATATCTAATTCAGAAAAAGATTCTAATGTGGAATTCCAGCATGGAAAAGAAAACAAACCACGGGCTAGGGATATGGCTCATCGCTCAATCAGTAAAACATCTGCTATAGAAGGAGGACCTAAGTTTGGATTGCCAGCACATATGTAAATAGCTGGTGCAACATAGCCCATGACTATAATTCCAGCACTAGAGAGGCAGTGCTTGCTGGCTAGTAAGTCTAGCCAATCACTGAGCTCCAGCTTCTGTGAGTGACCCCTCAAACAATAGGATCTCAGAGTACACTTTAAAAAGATACCTAAGATTGACCTCTGGCCTCCATATACATGGTAGCACATTTGTACACACATATATGAACAGACATATGCACAAAACAGAAAAGAAAACATCATCAGTGCTGAAGTTAAAGTAGGATGGCAGGCGAGAAGTCAGTGGATATTTGGGGATCTAGAACCCTACTGACTTAGCCATCTCTTACTTCCTACAACTGCTTTGGAAGCACCTTCAAAGAGTGCTTGCAACAGGTACTATGGGAAAGGGTTTGATCTATGGGACAGGGTTGAACAGGTGACCCGAAGTTATATTTGACTCTGAAATATGACAATCCTCCTTCATATGACCGGTCTGAAAATCAGCATTTTAGTCTACCCATAAAAAGATTAGGAATTACTTTTTTTTTAAAAATTATATACAATTTAATGGCTTGAAACATCTATACATTGTGATATAATCATCACAATTAATTTAAATAACATACCTATCACCTGAAGTGATTATTATTTTGTGCAAGAACAATTAAGATGTACTCTAGGAAAACTTTGTATATACAATGAATTATTATTAATTATAGTCACTATGCTATGCATTAGATCTCAGCACTTACTCATCTTATAGAAACTATAGCTTCTTGTCCTTTAACCATCAACTTCCTAAGCCCTTGATAAGCCACACTCTACTTTCCATTTCTGTCAGACTGACTTGGAGTCTAAGCATCTTTTGGTGCAATGGGCACTGATCTCAGAGCACTAGGCAAGCACACTATCAGTGAGCCTCACTGTAGCCTAGATCCTTACATTTAAGTTAGATCAGGTGGTATTGGTCTTTTGTCTTTCTGAGTCTGGCTAGCATTTGTAATCTCATCTTTGTTCATTGTACATAGCAGAATGTCCTTCTTTTTACGGCTTGCTTGTATTTCATTGTATATCCACAATTTGAAGAGTAATTTTGAGGGTAAACTGGGCTTACTTAGCAGTAGGGACTAGAGAGAGAAACAAAAGAAGCCATCCCTGGCTTCCTTCCTCAATACACAAATCTATATTCTGAGAAAAATGATGAACCAGACACATTAATACTCTGTTCTCAAGGATCTTATCATAGAGGAGAAATGTGGAACAGATGGTAAATAGGTTATAAAAAATAACAAGAAAGCAGGGCATTGGTTAGAAAAATAATACAGAAACATGACAGGGAATAGCAGGAGATAATGGCTTAGGCAGCTTGGTTAGGGAAAGCTTCTGAGGAGGCAGCCCCAGAACCAAGAAGTGGATGCTCACAGTCAGCTATTGGATGGATCACAGGGCCCCCAATGGAGGAGCTAGAGAAAGTACCCAAGGAGCTAAAGGGATTTGCAACCCTATAGGTGGAACAACAATATAAACTAACCAGTACCCCGGAGCTCTTGACTCTAGCTGCATATGTATCAAAAGATGGCCTAGTCGGCCATCACTGCAAAGAGAGGCCCATTGGACACACAAACTTTATATGCTCCAGTACAGGGGAACACCAGGGCCAAAAAAATGGGAATGGGTGGGTAGGGTATGGGGGACTTTTGGGATAGCATTGGAAATGTAATTGAGGAAAATACGTAATAAAAATATTTTAAAAAAAAAGTAAACCAAGACCAAAAACAAGTCGCCACTTGGAGCTAGGGAAGCCTCTCTGTCAGAGGAATTGAGACTGCAGGAGCGCTGAGGTGGACAGACAGGGTGGCTCAGGCAGTGCAGGAGGGCAGAGTGCCACAAGAGGTCCACAGGACCAAATCCATGCTGCTTGGGGGCAGCAAGGACTTCCCAGGGAGATGGAAAGTAGGGGAGGGGTAGGCTCAGAAGGAAGCTGGCCTCAGAGTCCACGAGGTCACCGCGCATATTTTCCATATAGGGTAAAATGGACTGAAGTTCACCAGAAAGAACTAGGTGAGGCAAGGAATTTGGGAGACAGAACTGTTGCTGAGAAAAGGGGGAGGAGTTTGACTACGCAAAGTAAGCTACCAGGAGGGTTTCTCTACCTTACTTGGAGTTGTCAGCTTGGACACTTTGCCCTGGTGTTCCAGTCAGAGAGCTCACACCAGCTCTCTTGATTAAGGTCCTTCTCCACACAATTAAATGCTTCCAATTGCTCACAGGAAGAGATAGCAAAAGGCAGAAAGGAGGTCTTCCTTTCTACTATATTTCTGTGCAAGAGCTCACCTGTATACTTTTATGTGCTGCTTTGCCTACCCACCCTAGCCAGTTTTCTCAAACTGCAGCTGCCTATTTTCCCCAAGTTCCAAAGCTACAATGACCATGTGACACTGGAAGGAAAACAATATTCACCTGTAGACATACACCATTAAACAGGAAGCCTTCAAGCCTTCAAGGGTGCTCAGAAATTCTCTGACTTCTCTCAAACTGCCCCACTCCATACAGTGCCTGTTATAAATGTATCAAGGTCGGAGGTCCCTGCTCAAAATTTCCATCATGTCTAGAATAAAATCCAAAGCATGGCCATGATCTCTAAGTCTTTGCATGCCATGATTCCTGATTCTCTAGCCTCTTGAAGCACTGTCTTGTACACACTCCCACCACACTGGCCTTCTTTTTGGTCTTACAAATGTCGAGAGGATGGTGGAATGTATCTGCACTTACACACTCGCCTTTGAGAACCTCTGCACACTTTCTGAAGTGGCTGCCACTTTACAGGCCTGCCAGCAGTACACAATCATTCCAACTCCTCTGTGGTCTCACCTACACTTGTTATGAAGTCTTTGAACCTAACATCCTAGTGGCTGTGAAGAGGGATCTCGCTGTGGGTTTAATTTGCATTTGCTTAATGACTAATGATGTTGAACAATTTTTTCAAGTGTTTATTGGCCATTTATGTCTTTTCCTTGGGAGGAAAAAGTCTATTCAAATCCTTACCCATATTTTATTATTTTATTTCATTTTATTTTAATTGGTTTTGGAGATAGAATCTTGCTCATAGTCCATCCAGACTGCCAGTGAATTCCTAATCTTACTGTTTGCCTCCCAAGTGCTGGAATTGTGGTGGTTACCATGGACTGCACTGGCCCACACTCATAAGTTAGTGTACGGTTGTTTTGTTTCTTTTTATTAAAGTTTTAATATTTTATTGGTGGAAATTAATTATTATAAACGTGAAGGTACACTTCTGGGCCCTAATTTTTCAGTACAGGGAATTGAACCCAGGGTTTCATACATGTTAGACAAATGTTCTAACTTACTTCTACTTCTTTTTTTTTTTTTTCTTTTTTGGTTTGAGACTATTTTTATTTATTTATTTGGCAAGATTCTTTTTTAAAACGTATTATGTATTCTTTATTTTTAAGGCAATTTTTATTAGATATTTTCTTCATTTACATTTCAAATGCTATCTTGAATGTCCCCTATACCCTCGCCCACGCTCTGCTTCCTAACCTACCCACTCATGCTTCCTGGCCCTGGTATTCCCCTGTACTGGGGCATATCTATAAACTTCACAAGACCAGGGGCCTCTCCTCCCATTGATGGCCGACTAGGCCATCCTCTGCTACATATACACCTAGAGACAAAGATTTTTTTATCACAGTTGCTCTGTAGTATAGCTTGAGATCAGTCATGGTGATTCCACCAGAGGTTCTTTTATTGTTGAGAATAGTTTTTGCTATCCTAGGTTTTTTGTTATTCCAGCTGATTTTGCAAATTGCCCTTTCTAACTCTGTGAAGAATTGAGTTGAAATTTTGATGGGGATTGCATTGAATCTGTAGATTGCTTTCAGCAAGATACCCATTTTTACTATATTGATCCTGCCAATCCATGAGCATGGGAGATCTTCCATCTTCTGAGATCTTCTTCGATTTCTTTCTTCAGAGACTTGAAGTTCTTATCATACAGATCTTTCACTTCCTTAGTTAGAGTCACAACAAGGTATTTTATATTTTGTGACTATTGTGAAGGGTGTTGTTTCCCTAATTTCTTTCTCAGCCTGTTTATCCTTTGTATAGAGAAAGGCCACTGATTTGTTTGCGTTAATTTTATATCCAGCTACTGCACTGAAGCTGTTTATCAGGTTTAGGAGTTCTCTGGTGGAATTTTTAGGGTCACTTATATATACTATCGTATCATCTGCAAATAGTGATATTTTGACTTCTTCCTTTCCAAATTATACCCCATTGATCCCCTTTTGTTGTCTAATTGCTCTGGCTAGGACTTTAAGTATTATATTGAACAGGTAGGGAGAAAGTGGGCAGCCTTGTCTAGTCCCTGATTTTGGTGGAATTGCTTCAAGTTTCTCACCATTTAGTTTGATGTTGGCTACTGGTTTGCTGTAGATTGCTTTTATCATGTTTAGGTATGGACCTTGAATTCCTGAACTTTCCAAGACTTTTATCATGAATGGGTGTTGGATTTTGTCAAATGCTTTCTCAGCATCTAACGAGATCATGTGGTTTTTGTCTTTGAGTTTGTTTATATAGTGGATTATATTGATGGATTTCTGTATATTAAATCATCCTTGCATTCTGGGGATGAAGCCTACTTGATCATGATGGATGATTGTTTTGATGTGACCTTGGATTCATTGTGTGGTTTTGGTATTAGAGTTATTATGGCTTCATAAAATGAATTGGGTAGTGTACCTTCTGTTTCTATTTTGTGAAATAGTTTGAGGAGAATTGGAATTAGGTCTTCTTTGAAGGTCTGGTAGAACTCTGCACTAAACACAACTGGTCCTGGGCTTTTTTTTTTTTTTTTTTTGGTTGGGAGACTATTAATGACTGCTTCTATTTCTTTAGTGGATGTGAGAATATTTAGATCGTTAATCTGATTTAACTTTGGTACCTGGTATCTGTCTAGGAAATTGTCCATTTCATCCAGGTTTTCCAGTTTTGTTGAGTATAGCCTTTTGTGGTAGGATCTGATTGGATTTCCTCAGGTTCTGTTGTTATGTTTCCCTTTTCATTTCTGATTTTGGTAATTAGGATATTGTCCCTGTGCCCTCTAGTGAGTCTGGCTAAGGGTTTATCTATCTTGTTGATTTTCTCAAAGAACCAGCTCCTGGTTTGGTTGATTTTTTTGAATAGTTTTTTTTTTTTTGTTTCCACATGGATGATTTCAGCCCTGAGTTTGATTATTTCCTGCTGTCTACTACTCTTGGGTGAATTTGCTTCCTTTTGTTCTAGAGCTTTTAGATGTGTTTACAAGCTACTAGTGTATGCTCTCTCTAGTTTCTTTTTGGAGGCACTCAGAGCTATGAGTTTTCCTCTTAGAAATGCTTTCATTGTGTCCCATAAGTTTGGGTATGTTGTGGCTTTGTTTTCATTAAATTCTAAAAAGTCTCTAATTTCTTTCTTTTTTCTTGACCAAGGTATCATTGAGTAGAGTGTACTTCAGCTTCCGCATCAATGTTGGCATTCTATTATTTATGTTGTTATTGAAGATCGACCTTATTCTGTGGTGATCTGATAGGATGCATGGGATAATTTCAATATTCTTTGTATCTGTTGAGTCCTGTTTTGTGACCAATTATATGGTCAATTTGGGAGAAGGTACCATGAGGTGCTGAGAAGAAGGTATATCCTTTTGTTTTAGGATAAAATGTTCTGTAGATATCTGTTAAGTCCATTTTTTCATAACTTTTATTAGTTTCAATGTGTCTCTGTTCAGTTTCTGTTTCCAGGATCTGTCCATTGATGAGAGTGGGGTGTTGAAATCTCCCACTATTATTGTGTGAGGTGAAATATGTGCTTTGAGCTTTACTATAGTTTCTTTAATGAATGTGGATGCCCTTGCATTTGGAGCATAGATATTCAGAATTGAGAGTTCATCTTGGAGGAGTTTACCTTTGATGAGTATGAAGTGCCCCTCTTTGTCTTTTTTGATAACTTTGGGTTAGAAGTTGATTTTATTCAATATTAGAATAGCTACTCCAGCTGTTTCTTTGGACCATTTGTTTCGAAAATTGTTTTCCAGTCTTTTACCCTGAGGTGGTGTCTGTCTTTTTTCCCTGAGGTGGGTTTTCTGTAAGCAGCAAAAAGTTGGGTCCTGTTTACGTAGCCAGTCTATTAGTCTATGTCTTTTTATTGGGGTATTGAGTCCATTGATATTAAAAGATATTAAGGAAAAATAATTGTTACTTCCTGTTATTTTTGTTGTTAAAGTTGGGATTCTGTTGTGGCTATCTTCTTTTAGTTTTGTTGAAGGATTACTTTCTTGCTTTTTCTAGGGTGCAGTTTCCATCCTTGTGTTGGTGTTTTCCATTTATTATCCTTTGAAGGGCTGGATTCATGGAAAGATATTGTGTGCATTTGGTTTTGTCATGGAATACTTTGGTTTCTCCATCTATGGTAATTGAGAGTTTTGCTGGGTATAGTAGCCTGGGCTGGCATTTGTGTTCTCTTAGGGTCTGTGTAACATCTGTCCAGAATCTTCTTGCTTTCATAGTCTCTGGTGAGAAGTCTGGTGTAATTCTGATAGGTCTGCCTTTATATGGTACTTGACCTTTTTCCCTTACTGCTTTTAATATTCTTTTAATATCAATTTAGTGCATTTGTTGTTTTGATTATTATGTGTCAGGAGGAATTTCTTTTCTGGTCCAGTCTATTTGGAGTTCTGTAGGCTTCCTGTATGTTCATGGGTATCTCTTTAGGTTAGGGAAGTTTTCTTCTATAATTTTGTTGAAGATATTTACTGGCCCTTTAAGTTGAAAGTCTTCATTCTCATATACTCCTATTATCCATAGGTTTGGTCTTCTCATTGTGTCCTGGATTTCCTGGATGTTTTGAGTTAGGATATTTTTGCATTTTGTATTTTCTTTGATTGTTGTGTCCATGTTTTCTATGGAATCTTCTGCATCTGAGATTCTCTCTTCTATCTCTTGTATTGTGTTGCTGATGTTCACATCTATGGTTCCTGATTTCTTTCCTAGGGTTTCTATCTCCAGAGTTGTCTCCATTTGGGTTTTATCCATTTTTTCTACTTCCATTTTTAGATCTTGGATGATTTTGTTTAAATCTATCACCTGTTTGGTTATATTTTCCTGTAATTCTTTAAGAATTTTTGTGTTTCCTTTTTAAGGTCTTCGACCTGTTTAGCAGTGTTTTCCTGTATTTCTTTAAGTGAGTTATTCATGCCCTTCTTAAGATCCTCTACCAGCATCGTGAGACATGATTTTAAGTCCAAATCTTGCTTTTCGGGTGTGTTGGGGTATCCAGGAATCACTGTGGTGGGTGTACTGGGTTCTGATGATGAGCAGTGGCCTTGGTTTCTGTTAGTAAGATTCTTTCATTTGCCTTTCACCATCTAGTAATCTCTGGTGTTAGATGTTCTGTCTCTGGCTGGAGCTTGTTCCTCCTGAGATTCTTTAGCCTCAGTCAGCAGTCCTGGGAGACTAGCTCTCTCCTGAGTCCCAGTGGTCAGAGCACTCTCTGCAGGCAAGCTCTCTTCTGGCAGGGAAGGTGCACAGAACTCTGGAGCTCAGATCCACTTCCTGATTCCTGGGGTCAGAGGAGGCCGACTCTCCTCTGGCAGGGAAGGTGCCCAGGGGTCTGGGTCTTAGAGCTCAACCTCCTGGCTGAGGATGAAGGCCCGAAGGGAC
This sequence comes from Mus musculus, assembly GCF_000001635.26. Taxonomy (NCBI): domain Eukaryota; kingdom Metazoa; phylum Chordata; class Mammalia; order Rodentia; family Muridae; genus Mus; species Mus musculus. Next base: position 102,455,622 of record NC_000086.7, read on the forward strand.
CATTGCCAAGAAGCTGTGTTGCACCAGGCGTGGTGGTGCACACCTTTAATCCCAGCACTTGGGAGGCAGAGGAAGGCGGATTTCTGAGTTTGAGGCCAGCCTGGTCTACAAAGTGAGTTCCAGGACAGCCAGGGCTATACAGAGAAACCCTGTCTTGAAAAACTACCCTCCCCCCCACAAAAAAAAGCTCTGTTGCTTCTGCTGCCCACGCTCTCCTATGTAGACTGGTTTCAGTGATCCCAACATTCTGGGTGTGCTAGGGCCTGCCTTTGTCCTTTGACCCTGTTGCTGCTAGCACAAGACCCTCTGGGTTTCTTGGAACAGATGTTGTGTCCCACTCACCGATGATCTCAAGATCCTGGGTGTGCTAGGGTGTCTGCAGCGTCGAGAGTCCTCTGGGGACCTTGGGACCCTCCGCTGAGATTGCGCCCAAGATGGCGCGGGGGTGGCCCTTACTTCTGATTCTTTTTTTTTTTAAATTTTTTATTAGGTATTTTCCTCGTTTACATTTCCAATGCTATCCCAAAAGTCCCCCATACCCTCCCCCCCACTCCCCCCTACCCACCCACTCCCACTTTTTGGCCCTGGCATTCCCCTGTACTGGGGCATATAAAGTTTGCAAGTCCAATTTGCCTCTCTTTCCAGTGATGGCCGACTAGGCCATCTTTTGATATATATATATATATGCAGCTATAATTCTACATTCTATCCACTTAATTCCATGGCTTCCATTTGCATTTCTGTACCACAACTTCCAATCTGTTCTTTTCTAGGAGCACCCTAGTTGTCATAGGTTTCTGATAGCCCATATGAATTTTAAAATCACTTTAAGTTGTTCAAAAAGCCAGCTGGCCAGGGATGATGGTATGCACCTGTAATCCTAGCACTTGGAAGATGGATGGTGGCAGAGGATTCGCTAACGTCAGCTTCATTTATATAGTAAGTTCAAGGCTAGACTGGGTTACATGGGGGCTTGTCAAAGAAAAAGCTAGAATCATGACAGGAATTGGAAAAATACTATTCAGGACCATAAAGTTCAGTAATATGAAGTGCATAGTGGGTTTTAATACATTTACTAAGCTGTGCAATCATCACTAAGAGCTAGTTTTACACCATTTTCATCTGTCCCATAAGTCCCTCATGCCTGTTAAGCTAATCCCTGTTCCTATTCACAGATTCTGCAAAGCCCCAATAGATTTTCTTTCTTTGTAGATTTGCTTTTCTGTTCATTTCCTATAGATACAATTATAGACAGTCTGGTCTCTCCTAATTGGCCTCTTTTGCTTGCTATTTTTTAATTATGAGCATTTAAAAAATAGTTTTAGACTTATAAAACAGAAACACACACACACACACACACACACACACACACACACACACACACACACACCAAAACCCCAAGCAGATAGAATGGAGTTGACATACCCACTCTTTCCCACTGTGAGACTACAATATTACTAACATCTTTCATTAACATGGTACATGTATTACAATATTGATGGTATTATTAACTAAAGTCCACAGTTTACATTAGGGTTAATGCCTGGTACCATGTTCTTTAAGTTTTCAGAAACACATGATGCCATATGTTTACTGACACTAACTCATATAGAATAGTTGCACTGCTCTAGAAAGCCTTTGTGTACCATCTGCTCATCCCTTCTCTCCTCTACCACCTCTTCTCTGAGTCCTTGGCAACCGCTAATCTTTTTAACAGTCTTTATACTTTTACCTTTCCTAGAATGTCAAAAAGTAGGAAGCATAGCAAATATAGCCTTTCAGGTAGTATTTATTTGTTTAGCAGTGTGTATTTGAGGTTTTGCCATGTTTTTGCATGGTTTAATACTTCATTTTAAATTGCTGAATGATTTTCCACTGGATGGATAGAATACAGTGTGTTTACCTACTCAGCTACTGATGGGCTGGCTTTAAACTTATAGTGATCAAATTTCCTCTGTCCCCTAAGTGCTAGGATTACAGGTATGTGGCACCACACCTGGCTAAGATTCACTTATTTTATGGATATGAATATTTTCTCTGCATGTTTATATGTGCACCATGTGTGTGCCTAGTACCCAAAGAAGCCAAAGATGTTGCAGGGTTTCCCATAACTGGAGTGACAGATAGTTTTGTAAACTGTCCTGTGGGTGCTGAAAACCAAACCCAGGTCTTCTGCAAGAGCAGCCAATGCTTTTAACCATGGAGCTACTCTCCAGCCTTTAATTGTGATCAAAGCTGCTTTAATATTCTGGGGTAGGTTTTGAAGATACAAGTTTTTAACTCATTTGTAAATACCTAAGAGTGTATCTACTTGTCTTGATGGCATTGACATTTATTCATATATGAATAAATGCATATATCTGTGTTTTATCAGTTTTTTAATCCTTGGGAAATAGTACATTGTACAGACAAACTACCCCTTGTTTATGTGCTAATCAATGCACATATGACTTCTTCAACTTTCTGACTGCAATGAAGAAAGCTAAGAATATTCATGTGCAAATCTTTGTAAACATGTACATTTTTGTTTCTACTCAGAGAATTTCCTGGGAGAGGAATGCTGGGACAGATGATACATTTATATGTGCCTTCTTAAAAACCCATCAAACTGTTTTCCAAAATGCCTATACCATTGTATATTCCTACCAGCAATGAATGATACCAAATGGTATTCAGCATCCTCACCAACTTCTATGGTGCATCCTTTTTACTACAGCCATTCTAGAGAACAAGAAGATAATTTATCATAGTCTGTGGCTCATCTTCTTGTCTTCAGAATGGTGCCTTTTGAAGTACAAGATTTAAATTCGGATGCAGTTCAAGTTATCAGTTTTTATAGATCATGCTTTTGCTGTTAGGCCTTAGCAATCTCCCTAACTAGGGTCTCAATGGTTGTTTCCTATGCTTTCTACTAAAGGTTTTAGTACTTTTACTAAAAGTTGAGTATTCCTAGTATTTGGGGGCAGGGGTGGGTGGAGGTAGGTCAGAAGTTTGAGGCCAGCTTAGTTTATGTACAGAGTTCTACACCAGCCAGGGCTACATAGGGAGACACTGTCTCAAAAACAAAAAACATAAGCTTAGTTCTTGCATTTGGGTTTTGTTCATGTTTGTAGGTAGTTTGAGGTAAAGGTCTAATTTCATCTTTTTAGAATTTCTCTCAGTACCATTTATAATATCCTACCATACATTTTCCTGGATCTTAACAAGAACTATTAAAAATAGTTTTATTTTTTAAATGATCAAATCTAGAGAACATTTAAGAGAAAAAATAAGCAGTTATGAACATTTTCATATAGTCACCAATTAGTACTAATTCCTACCCACACCCCCTGTTTTTGCAGAATTATTCGAATCACAAATATAGCATTGCCTTAGTATTTTATTACATACCTCTTAGAAAAAGATTATCACACCTAAGAAAATAAACATTAATTCAACAATACTATTTTTCAGTTTCTAAACTCCTCCAGTTATTATAAAGTATCCTTCTTTATTAGTGTGATCTCTCTCCAAGTTGACAACTGCATTGGATTAGAGCTCACTCTTTCTACAACCCAGAACCTCTGAGCTGGACAGACAGCTCAGCAGTTAAGAGCACCAGTTACTCTTGCAGAGGACCTAGATTTGGTTCTTACAACCACCCATAACTCCAGTTCCAGTAGATATGACACTCTCTTCTAATCTCCAAGAACACCAGTCATGCACAAAACCTTACGTGCATCAAATCAAATCAAATCCAGAACCCTTACTCAACCTTCTTTTGCCTTTCACGACAGTGGATTGTGTAGTGCAGGCATAGTTAACTATGCATAGGGGGTACACTTTCTCCACTTCTTTCTTCATACTTAGATTCAGGGTAAACATTTTGGGAAGGGATATGTCCTAAGTGGTGCTGTGTGCTTTTTGTTACATCACACCAGGAGGCATTATATCAGCTGCTCTGCTATTAACAATGTTGGGTTGAATCACCTGTATTGCCTAGTGACTGAAGCTTTTCCCATTTGAAATGTGCATTCCCCCCCCCTCTGTAATTAGTATGGAATCTGTGAGGTGATAATTTGATACTGTGTGAATCTCCTGTTTCTGAAGAACTTTTTCCTCAGTGGTTGTAGCATCCACTCAATGATCTTTGGCAGAATCAATTATTATACAGGGGAAGATCTGCAAAATAGGCATTTTCTATTCTATCTTCATTACACATTTATTAGCCAGTGTTCTGCTAGAAAGAGCTTTCTTCCTTTCAGAATATTACTATAGACACAAATAAAAAATTACTGTAATTGATTTTCTATAAGCACAATCTATATGTTTCTTATACACACACATATCCATACATGCATACACTTTCTAGGTTAGTTGACAGCAATGGCCTAAAAGTAACATAAGGAGCAGTGACCATCATTAGTGCCCAGACTGTGGTCCTGACACGTCATTCTCTACTGAAGGGAACCAGAACTCCTGAGAGAAATGGCTAGGTCCAGGGCTAGAGAACTGTGGTAACTTTATTCTATTGAAGAAGCAAAGATTCAAAAGAAAACCAGAAGCAAAAGCAATGGGCGGTATAGAACATGGAGGAGCTGACTTGATAGGGCTCTCCTTAGGCAAAGCTACTATACTTAGGGGGGAAAAGTGCTTTGGAAGTGCCTTGTATTTTATTAGGTTCCTTTTCTCTTGCCTCTCCTGTTCTTCTCCCCGCCTCCACACCACTATGACTTCCTCATTATTCATCTGCCCCTCAGTCTGTTCTTTGTATAATCCCGAAAATATGCCAGCAATCTTCTAACTGGCAAATCCAGCAGACCCTTCCCAGTCCTCCCCATCACCCTTAACCACCTCCCTTCCAGTGTTAGGCTTTCTTCTCTTCTTACCTAATCAAGGATGAAGCTATATCTTGATTCACAAAAGCAAGATGGGAGAGTGGAAGCTGGCTTGTAGACTGGCTGGGGTGTGCGTGTGTTAGTAAGCACATTTTACCTTGGTGATCTCAGGGCTTAGTGGGTGGAGATGAATAGGCACACAGGCATGGCTTATGCTCTGTGGTACCTACAGCAAGCCATTACACTCCTCAGATCCTTCAGTTTCAGATACATCCAAAGAGATTTATAATAATATCAATACAAGAAAGAAAAAATAACATGCATACTAAGGATGAATTGTCTCAATGAGATTCATTTGGGCTAGTAAAATGGCTCAGCAGCTAAAGGTGCTTGCTATCAAGATTGATGACCTGAGTTCAATCCCAGAACTTATACTGTGGAAGGAGAGAACTGACTAGCATGTGCACCTCCCCTCCCCCAACAAATAAATGCAAAATTAAAAATAAAAAGAATATTCTGGTATACACACCATGAATTCTAACGCTTTCTCAAGTATTTACTTATTCCTATATATATATATATTTGAAACAGAGTCTCATGTAGGTCAGGCCATGTAGCAGTGAATAGCCTCAATTTTGGTCTATTGCCTCTGCCTCCCGGATTCTTCCATCCCAGGCATGCGCCACCACAACCTGCTTCTGTTTGGTATCTCTCCGCCCCATCTCCTACCCTTCCATGCAAATTAAACTTCTCTTGATTCTATATTGCCCAGAAGCAACTCCCCGTTTCCTTCCTTCCTTCCTTCCGTTTCCTACACAATACCTTTCATTCTGCTGGCTTGTTTCTGAGGTCTCCTGCCACTGTCCTACTGGACCCCATTCCTAAACTCTGCAGTTTCTGTCTCTACCCACTTGAGTGACATTTGACACTAGCAAACATATATAAGTTCTCTCTCTTGTTTGGTGTGCCAGAACTGGCTAATGATGGCTGGTTCTTGAATATTAAGGAATTTCTGTATAGCCTTGGGAGTATTTAAAACACCCAAGTTGACAAGTATTATAAATTGGAGTCTTCTCTTTTTCTGAAAGCTGCTTTGACATCATAGCACTTGTTACTGTTTGTATAAAGCAACAACAACACACTCAGGAGAAAAATATTCAACCATTCACACTTGGAACAAGAAATATACTTCTATGAAATCTCACCACTCAGATGACAAACCAAAAAAACAGGATTGCTAGGAAACTATTTTATAATCTTTCCACATTATGACCATCTCTAAGTTCAGAGCTGTGTCATCCCTTTAATGGTTGTATAGTGCTCTGTTGTAGTTATCAGCTGTAAACAATTCTAGTATTGAATACTTTAGGTCACTTTTGCTATCATGATGCTCAGGACAATGTCATTACATGGCTTGAAAAAACATCTGTAGAATTTTCTATATCCTTTAGGACTAGGAATTCTCAAAAGATTGAAGTCTCATAGAATCTCTTATTTTTCATTGTGATACATATTGTTAAACTGTCCTCTGGGAAGTCCACAAAATTTTCCTTCACATTGGCACCAATGTAACATTGTGGTATGCCAAAAACACATGGCTTGAATTTCATGTCTTTGCTTGACTGTTAGGGAAACTGCACCTCTACCCTATTTACAGGCTACATATAGGTCTTTGGATAGCTGTCTTTTCTTGGTCTGCTTCATAACTGTAAAAGACTTTGTCTTTTCACCCTGTGTTATTCAGTTTCTTTCCTTAGATCCCCTTCCCTGCATCTTCCTGTCTGTCTGTAGTGCTGCAGTAATACCCAGTCTTCCACAGCTGTCTCGGCTACTAGCCCCTTAGCTGTCACTGTACTCTTTTGCGAGACTCACTTCCCTTTGTGAGCTTGTCCACTCTTCTGATTCTAATTTCATTACATCTATAACAACATTAATAGTCTCAATAGAAACAGTGCTAATGATAATTCACCCACATTTGCTAAGCATTTACTGTGGCAGGATGGTGTGCAAATGCCAGTTGTTCCTTACAGTTATCCCACAAAAAGGCACTACCACGAAGTACTTTCTTATACATGAGGAAAGGGGGTCAGCAAGGTTGAAATGACTGACTCAAGGTCATGAAATTGGTGCGTAAGAACTGAAATTCAAAATGTGGATCCCATGATTGACTGCATGGGCATGCCATCCCTCCCATACTCAGCAAAAACATGGCTCACAGGCCAAGGCCAGCCTATCATGTGTTTTGCAGATGACATTTTTTTTTTTTTTACGTTCTTGAGACAGGGTTTCTCTGCACAGCCCTGGCTGTCCTGGAACTCACTCTGTAGACCAAACTGGTCTTGAACTCGGAGACGGGCCTGCCTTTGCCTCTGGAGCGCTGGGAGGTGTGCACCACCATGCCCAGCTCTGCAAATAACATTTTATTGGAAGACAGATGTCTTACAGTCTCCAAAGCTTAAAACATTATAGAAATCACTATGGAAAAGAAATTTGTCGACCTCTCATGTGTATATAGATTATTCCCAAACCTGACATCTGTAGCACTGATCTATTATCTAAGCTGTCTATTTAGTGAATAAGTATTTCAAGCCAGATCTGTTTTGTTGTGCTTTATTTAGAGTGGGAATCTTGCATGTGCCAGGCAAATACTCCATTACTGATCTACATCTCTGGCTTCCCTTCTTTCATCTTAGTAGCATGAAAAGTGGACTTGAAGGTGCCAGCTCTGGTCCTTCTCTATGTGCATCCTATGCTGTGGCCTCAGGATGTGGCATGGTTCTTCTTCCCACCCACGGTAGATCCCACCCAGGAAGCCCAGATGAGGCCTTGGACTCTTTCATAACACAGTCTTTCTGAAGGCCTGGCTGGCATTGGCAGGAGAAGACACTATGGAGACAGAAGCAGCAGGATGTGGAGATAACGGAGGCCTGTATGTCCACATTGCATCAAGTTAGAAACGCCTGCAATCAGCCACCAACACGGATATGCACATGATACACAATCTATTTCTCATTCTTGTAGCTGGACCACATTGAACTTTTCACCAAGCCATTTCAAACCCCCACATTCTTGTATGTGAGTCTGCATCCTAGAATACCATATACATCCTCTTCTGCCTACCAACCCCCCTTTCCATGTCTGACAACAGCTCAGATGTCACTACCATAAAGCCTTTCCCCACACCTCCATGTGAAGTAGCTGTTTCCTGCATGTGCTCATGCAGCTCTGCACTCTCACACTTCCTATATTTATCTTTGCATGGCTTGGTCTGTCTGCCCCATCAGGCGAGAGCTTCTTAGGAACAGGCCACATGTCTTATGTCTCTTTGTACCCCTGGTATCCAGAAGTATCCAGGACACTGCTGGCTGTCATTCTGATAAGTTAAAACACATATACATTTACTGCAGTTAGAATCACTGACCCAGACAAACGCTTGGTATATTCACCATTTGAACACCTCCCCTGAACCTTCTACAGCCAGTGCCAGGTCAGATGCCTGTCATTTACAGCCTGCATAAGTATCACAACTTTCTGATCTTGGCCACCCATACTGACCCTTGATTTTAGTTTCCACTTTCAACAAAGATCTTCTGAAGGTTCACTGTGTTCTGAGTTTTGCAATTAAACCCCTGTTCTCCCAGAACGCATATATGTTGTAGGATAGGGAACTGCTCCCATGTACATGAAAGACTTCCATGTAGCCCTATATTAGTCTTTAAAACTTTCACTCTCTCCACACTGCTTAGAATCAACACTAGCAGAACACCGTGTGGTTTTTTTCTTCCTTTCTCTCTGATGTGGCTTTTGCTGTCTCCTTTGTGTAGAACAGCCTGCCCTCTCCACTCACAGTGAGCTCCTGTTTCCTGACGCCTCCACTGAGATTGCCCTTGCTTTGGGAATCCTCCCTCTTTTCACGTGGGTTAGGGGCAAGGCTGCTTTGCCAGTCTCTGCGTGCCTCTCACTGCCCTCCAGTGTTACCTCTGCAGCCCTTGCTTACCCCAGGCCATGCTCCTGAAGGGCAAACCCAGTCCTTTGTCCTTTGCTACTCCAAGGATCTCAGGGACTTCCTTCAGCGGACAGCACATGCTAGGTGTCCAGTAGTATCAGTTGGATTACGGGCTGCTGCTTCCACATGCCATTCCTGTCCTGCTCGATTCCTCTGCACTCTCTGGTGCATTATGATTTAGATGAGAAGTTTCCCCTCCAAAGGTTCACTGAATGCTTGGTCCTCACATGGTGTGTGTTATTTCGGAAGGTTTTGAAAACTTTAGCACGGTGGGTCTAGCTGGAGGAAGACCTTGTGTTATACTTGTTCAGGGCCCCTTCATGTTTTGTCTACTACAAGGAGAGTAGCCTCTGCCACATTTCTATTGCCATGCCATTTTTTGCCTCACCACAGGTCTAGAATTAACAACACTGAGGACCATGGGTTGAACCCTCTGAAGTTGTGAGCCAAAATGAGTCTTTCTTCCTGATAAGTTATATGGTCACTCTTTTTTTCCTTTTAATCATAGCAACAAAAAATTTGATGGACATGAGTAACAGCAGATACCACAAACAAGAGTGTCCTCATTATCAGCACTGTGACGTGTTTTTCCTCCTGCCTTACTATTACCTTTCTTTTTTTTTTTTTCTTTCCATTTTTTATTAGGTATTTAGCTCATTTACATTTCCAATGCTATACCAAAAGTCCCCCTTACCCACCCACCCCCACTCCCCTACCCACCCACTCCCCCCCTTTGGCCCTGGCGTTCCCCTGTACCGGGGCACACAAAGTCTGCGTGTCCAATGGGCCTCTCTTTCCAGTGATGGCCGACTAGGCCATCTTTTGATACATATGCAGCTAGAGACAAGAGCTCAGGGGTACTGGTTAGTTCATAATGTTGTTCCACCTATAGGGTTGAAGATCCCTTTAGCTCCTTGGGTACTTTCTCTAGCTCCTCCATTGGGAGCCCTGTGATCCATCCATTAGCTGACTGTGAGCATCCACTTCTGTGTTTGCTAGGCCCCGGCATAGTCTCACAAGAGACAGCTACATCTGGGTCCTTTCGATAAAATCTTGCTAGTATATGCAATGGTGTCAGCGTTTGGATGCTGATTATGGGGTGGATCCCTGGATATGGCAGTCTCTACATGGTCCATCCTTTCATCTCAGCTCCAAACTTTGTTTCTGTAACTCCTTCCATGGGTGTTTTGTTCCCACTTCTAAGGAGGGGCATAGTGTCCACACTTCAGTCTTCATTTTTCTTGAGTTTCATGTGTTTAGGAAATTGTATCTTATATCGTGGGTATCCTAGGTTTTGGGCTAATATCCACTTATCAGTGAGTACATATTGTGTGAGTTCCTTTGTGATTGTGTTACCTCACTCAGGATGATGCTCTCCAGGTCCATCCATTTGGCTAGGAATTTCATAAATTTATTCTTTTTAATAGCTGAGTAGTACTCCATTGTGTAGATGTACCACATTTTCTGTATCCATTCCTCTGTTGAGGGGCATCTGGGTTCTTTCCAGTTTCTGGCTATTATAAATAAGGCTGCTATGAACATAGTGGAGCAAGTGTCCTTCTTACCAGTTGGGGCTTCTTCTGGATATATGCCCAGGAGAGGTATTGCTGGATCCTCCGGTAGTACTATGTCCAATTTTCTGAGGAACCGCCAGACTGATTTCCAGAGTGGTTGTACAAGCCTGCAATCCCACCAACAATGGAGGAGTGTTCCTCTTTCTCCACATCCTCGCCAGCATCTGCTGTCACCTGAATTTTTGATCTTAGCCATTCTCACTGGTGTGAGGTGGAATCTCAGGGTTGTTTTGATTTGCATTTCCCTGATGATTAAGGATGTTGAACATTTTTTCAGGTGCTTCTCTGCCATTCGGTATTCCTCAGGTGAGAATTCTTTGTTCAGTTCTGAGCCCCATTTTTTAAGGGGGTTATTTGATTTTCTGAGGTCCACCTTCTTGAGTTCTTTATATATGTTGGATATTAGTCCCCTATCTGATTTAGGATAGGTAAAGATCCTTTCCCAGTCTGTTGGTGGTCTTTTTGTCTTATAGACAGTGTCTTTTGCCTTGCAGAAACTTTGGAGTTTCATTAGGTCCCATTTGTCAATTCTCGATCTTACAGCACAAGCCATTGCTGTTCTGTTCAGGAATTTTTCCCCTGTGCCCATATCTTCAAGGCTTTTCCCCACTTTCTCCTCTATAAGTTTCAGTGTCTCTGGTTTTATGAGGAAGTCAAAATATCACTTTTTGCAGATGATATGATAGTATATATAAGTGACCCTAAAAATTCCAACAGAGAACTCCTAAACCTGATAAACAGCTTCGGTGAAGTAGCTGGATATAAAATTAACTCAAACAAGTCAATGGCCTTTCTCTACACAAAGAATAAACAGGCTGAGAAAGAAATTAGGGAAACAACACCCTTCTCAATAGCCACAAATAATATAAAATATCTCGGCGTGACTCTAACGAAGGAAGTGAAAGATCTGTATGATAAAAACTTCAAGTCCCTGAAGAAAGAAATTAAAGAAGATCTCAGAAGATGGAAAGATCTCCCATGCTCATGGATTGGCAGGACCAACATTGTAAAAATGGCTATCTTGCCAAAAGCAATCTACAGATTCAATGCAATCCCCATTAAAATTCCAACTCAATTCTTCAACGAATTAGAAGGAGCAATTTGCAAATTCATCTGGAATAACAAAAAACCTAGGATAGCAAAAACTCTTCTCAAGGATAAAAGAACCTCTGGTGGAATCACCATGCCTGACCTAAAGCTTTACTACAGAGCAATTGTGATAAAAACTGCATGGTACTGGTATAGAGACAGACAAGTGGACCAATGGAATAGAATTGAAGACCCAGAAATGAACCCACACACCTATGGTCACTTGATCTTCGACAAGGGAGCCAAAACCATCCAGTGGAAGAAAGACAGCATTTTCAACAATTGGTGCTGGCACAACTGGTTGTTATCATGTAGAAGAATGCGAATCGATCCATACTTATCTCCTTGTACTAAGGTCAAATCTAAGTGGATCAAGGAACTATTACCTTTCAAAACAGCAACTTTAGTGGCAGTTGTGATACTACTGCTTGCCTTTCTAAGTCCACTTTCATCAATGCTCTCGATCTAGCCTGACCTCCCGATTCCCTCATTACCGCCCCCTGGCTGACTTTACCAGTCTTTCGGCCTCTGGGCTCACCACCCCTAGATTTCATCCTCCACACTCCTGCCAGTTATTTTTGTCAGAAAAAAAAAATCTGATCATGTCACTTCCCCACTTAACGATCTTTTCCGGCTTCCACTGCCTTCAGGATAAGTCCAAACACTTTAATGCAGTATACAAGGTCCTTGAGGAACCAGCCCTCCCCAGAGTTTCCAGCTGTATCTTCTGCCACTGATCCAGACATACTAAACTCTTGATGCAAGTCCTGTTTTCTTGAATCTTCCTACCTTTGCATATCTACTGCCCTTTAAGAAGAAAGAAAGGAGAAAAACAACCTTTCCTTTTTCATCTGTCTGAAAAAGGCCTCTTTGCCTCATTACGATAGCATGTTAGTTTATGTGTCAGTCTTTGCTAACCATGAGCTTCTTCTATACAGCTTTTCTAACTATGAGCTAGAAGATAGCACAACCAGTCTGTTCTATATGTATTCTGGTATCTGGCACCACTGCCTAGACCATAACATAAAATTCAGCAACTTAATTATTTAAATGTAATTATATGCCTCTTTGACTTGGCAAAAGTTGATTTCTGCCTAGCATTCTATGCGTGGTAAAATTCTAGGCCGTTGATATACTGCCCAACACATTGTATGTTTCCCCAAAATATTGGATGAGTGACTAAAGCCAAGCATAAGCATCCCCTTCCTCACCTTTTCAGCTTGGTTAGAGCTGCTCAGCTTTACCGCTGGCTGCCACTGGGCATTTTCTCCATCTCTATCAAATAGACAATAGACAATGGTTTAGGCTTGGCGGTGGTCATGGTAATAGCAGGTAACCTGTGGGGTTCCGTCTAAATGGCACAGCCATCAATTCATGCTTCTTAGTGGCATTTGCCATCTACCATACCATTCTTAGGCAGCCTAGGCTCTCTTGATTGCTCAGTGTATCCCCTCCTCACAACTGCCTCTTGAATAATGAGACATGTGGCACACAGCAGGGGGACACTGGCTGTCCGATGATCTGGATCTGACTATTCAGATACCAAAAACCCCTTTCCCCTCATGCTCACGGAAGTTAAATTCTACCATGTGACAGGTTTGGCTTATACTACTCATTAATTATTTATGTGGTACCTCTCACAAGCAACAGGCAAGAAAACATATAAGGCACTTAGAAAGGAAAACCAACATGGGCTTTCCGTTCCAGGAATTTACAGTATAGCAAAGCAGTAAAGCGGTGAATACAAAAAGCATAGCACGGGTCTAGCACAATGCTGGTAAATACCCGTGGAAGGCTAAATAGGGCCCCCACACAATGTCCTTGTCTCCATGTATGCATTATGTGTGGTCCTGGAGATGGTAGCTAGGGTTTGCATATGCTAGGCAAGTGCTTTCCCACTATACCTCTAGCCCTGGTGCCCATGTCTTTATCCCTGGGCTCTATTCTAGTGTTATGTATGTGACAAGGACTCTGTGTATGTATGTGATTAAGTTAATGATCCTGAGATGGGGAGATCATTCTGCATTATCTAGGTGTGTCTTAAATTCAATCAAAAGGATCCTTAGGAGGAAGGCAGAGGGTGATTCCCCATAGAACACAAGCAGAGTGAGAGAACTCAGCGAAGAGGCTACACTGGTGCCATTGGTAATAGAGAGAGACTGCAAAGGAGACCAGACTCTCTAGGACCAGACTTTCCCCTATAACCCAAGGATGAATGTAGCCCAGCCTGTACCTTTTCAGATACTGCCATCTAACTCCGTTGAGAATAAACTTCTGTGGTTTTAAGACAGTAATCTGGTGGTAATTTGTTATAGTAGCAATAGGAAACTAATATTCAAGAAACACTTTTGAGTATGTGGGGTTTTTTTTTAAGTTCCATAAAAAGAGATAAAGGCACAGAAATTCCCTGCTGTGTAGAAAAAGCCTAAAAGCATTGAAAATGCTCCAAGGAACCCTGGCTCATTTCCCCCTTGGTTCACTTTCTCTGACTAGGCCACCTTGGGGGGTGGCAGTGCCATTTACCGCTTGTCCACTGAGTGCTGAAAGCTGTTAAATCTCCTGTTGCCACACTGGAACTCTACATAGAGGGCACATCCAGGGCTGTCAATTGCTGAAGTTCATTTCTATGTATCTTGTGATGAGAGAGAGAGAGAGAGAGAGAGAGAGAGAGAGAGAGAGAGAGAGAGCTTCCTTCCCACCGAAATCTGACAGCAATTAGAAGCTGCTTTAAAGTGCAGTCCTTTACTACATACTACTGTGTGTGTGTGTGTTTATATATAGTTACAGCATATATGGGAATCTTAGCCCTAATCTCTTCAGATCCTTCATGGCAGCAACATTATGTCTCTGAGTTTTTCAGGATACTAGGCATCCCCAAAGAAGTTCAGTAAATCTTTGCTCAAAAATCAAACAGCTGGGTTGGGGGAGGCAAGGAATGTTTTCTTGTGTGTCCTCTTCTAGACCACAGAGAGCTAGTTGAACCTGTCTGTCTGTCTATCCAGCTCTAGCTATAACTGACTGGGACAGTACCATGGATCATGCTTATATTTGATATAGTCAATGAATACAGGCTGCTGAGAATACATGCTTTCTATCTTCTACCTTCAATGACCAGAGACTACAGAAAAAAACAAACAAAAAACCAAAACACATAAGAAATGCTATAGAAAAAAAAAACATATACTAAAGATTACATGCATGCATGTGTGTCTATGTATGTATACACATATAAACAAACATACACTGAAACAGTGTTAAAGGATTAGGATGTAGTGCATGGTAGCACACTTGCCTAGAATGTTGCTCCGTCCTCAGCACTGGCGAGAAGGAAGTAAATACAATTAATTGTGCCTACAGAGTAGGAAGAACACCAAGAACACCATGAAGGAGACAGTTAAACTGTGCCTGGGTATTCTGAAAAAGTGTGGGAAAGCTGAGTTGTACAGAGAAGAATCGACAAGGGCAGGGAGGGGCAGGTGGCAAGGTGGACAGGAGAGGGCTGAATGCAGGAGTGTCTGGACTTGGATCCTGTGTGCAAAGGATAACCAATACACCTAAGTTATAAATGCATGTGAAGCACACCTCCATGCTGAAAATGTGCAATGCAAACAGGATATAGTTATGGAATTATTACACAATGTCTGCACTGTTTAGAGAACTAAAAAAAAAAGATCAAAATTAGTTTGAAGGACATGGTGGGAATTATATTTTAATTAAATAAATTAAAAGAAAGAAGAATCAGTTTTACAGCCGGGTGTGATGGAACACCAGCAATCCTAGCACATAGGAGACTAAGGCAGCAAGAGTATTGCAAGTTTGAGGCCAATCTGAGCCACATGTAAGACCCTATGACGGCAAGGATGATGACAATGACAAGGACGACAAGCAAAATTAATTTTACTAAAAAAAATGTGAATTTGGGGGCTAGAGAGATGACACTGTGGTTAAGAGCACCTGTTGCTCATGCAGAGGACCTGGGTTCTAGCCCAGCACCTACACAATGGCTCACACCCACCTCTAACTACAGTTCTAGGTGATCTAATGCCCTTCTTCTGACTTTTGAGGGCACCAGGTATGCATACTGAACACATGCGTATATGCAGACAGAATACTCATACACATATAATAAATATAAAGGAAGAAAAACGTGAATTTGAGGAATTCTAGAGCCAACTCTCTATTTTTCTATTCTTTTCTTCCATTGATTAGAAAAAAAAAAAAACGGTGCTGATTTTTCAGGAAATAAACCATTATCATTCCTGGCCACTAAAATACATAGTGGGCCTACCACGAGCAGTTAGTTCTGATCCTTCCTTTTAGAAAACAGCTTTCCTGCTTCTCCACATCCAGTCTTTGAGGAGTCTTACCTGAGAGGAGTGCTCCTTACACTGAGGAGCAGTCCCCTCCTCAGCAGTCACTACATCCTCTTTCTTCCAGTACCAACCCTGCCCAGGGTGCCAGGACAGAAGTACATCTTGTAGCTAGTTCATACAAACTGAGCATGTAATTTGGGGGTCTTTCTGACTCGCTTCTTCTTAGTGTTCTCTACCTTCCTGCCTCAGCCTCCCGAGCACCGGGATTCTTGGAGTGTACCCACACCCCCAGCTTAGGTTTCCTTAACTCTCAGTTCTACTCCACTCGTGTGCCAGCAGCAGGCTGCTCTTACTACTGTGGCGTGTAGTCCCTCCTCAACTTCATTCCCAGGACTGTTGTGGGTATTCTGCATCCCCTGAATTCTCACATGGATTTTAAGATCATGCCAATTTTGGGGGAGGAAAACAAGGATTCACTGATGAATTCGATCAAACAGTGAAGGAAAAGATAACAGCAGGTACCTTGAATGTTTTCCAGAAGGGAAAGGAAACAAAGGAAACACACCCCAGCTCATCTTCTGAGGTCAGTATTATTATCCTGATGACATAAAGACATCCACAAGAAAACCACAGACTGACATCCCGTATAAACATAGAACTTCTCTATAACAGCAGACACAATTCAACAAGAATAGATGATTATATACCATAACCAAGTGGGACTTATCTCAGGAAAGTGTTTAGTTTAACATCTATAAATCAACACAATATACCATTTCAGTAGCACCAAGGATTAAAACCAAGTGATCATTTCACTCCATCCAGAAAAGGCATTTGACAAAATCCAGTACCTTCTCAAGATACAAATACTCATTAGAAGTAGGATACATCCTTAGCCAGATAGAGGGAACCTACAAAACTCACAGCTAGCATTGCACTTACATGACAGGAGACTGTAGAGTTTCTTCATAAAATAGGAACAGACCAAAGATGCACAAACACATGCCACTTCTACTCAGGAATGCCCTGGTGGACCTAGCCAGGATAATGAGGCAAGCAAAAGAAAAGCAGGGCTAGCAAGGTGGTTCGGCAGCCACAGACATGTGCTGGTGCTGCCAGGCCTAGTGTCTGAGGTCAATCCTCGGATCCCACTAGTTAAAGAGAGAAGCCGGACTCCCTCAGGTTGTCCTCTATCCACAAATAAAATAAAGGAAATGTAAAACATTAGAAACTGAAAACTCAAATTAGTATCTATAGTAGCAAGAGCTAAATCAGAAAATCCTATTTATAATCATACAAACAGAATAAAATATATGGGAATTGAAAAGGGGGGAAGGACATAATATGTAATGTATAAATGTTGAAACTATAGTGTAAGTAAAAGTAAGGGGGAAGTTTTAATTCTTGAATGCACATTTTCATAAGGCCTGTTTTTGTAGTTAGGGATGGTGCTTCCAGAACTTGGTTGATTATGAGAAGATAAAGAAAATAGCCGATGCTTTTCTGATGTGGAAGATGCCCTTTAGAACTGTATTCACTTCATACATTTCGGGTGTTTAACTGCAACTCTCAAGAAGCTTGGCAAGGCCTTTTTATACTTGTCTCCCTTTTTCTATGGAACTGTGGTTGTTGAACCTTCTGTAAATTTCCATGGTTGCTGTCAGGTCTGGATCAAGCCACTTTCCTAGCTGCAACCGTGGCATTGAAGAGCTCCCGCACCCAAGCATGTAGCTGTTACTGCCCAAGGCTGTCCTTAATAAGGTGCACTCATATTTTCAAACAAGGTACATTTTTTTTTCCATTTACTTCCAGTAGCAGCTGATCAAACCTCTTAAGCTGTTCTGGGAATATGGTATTGGTACATCTATTGTTGCTTCATTAAATGATGCCATTTGTGCCATTATGGGTAATTTCTGTTTGAGAGCAGAGATGGTTACAAGGAGATCAGCAGCAGGGGGAGAACTCAACTGATTGGTCAGGGGTGAGCTGCACTGGAGAGGGAAGTAAGACGGCTTTCTCAGAAATTAGCAATGGCCAATTTTCAGTTATTTTCTCTTAAAAAATCCTTTGCCCATCTAATTCTAATATATAGTACCTTGCTCTCCTCCCTAGACAGCACTCTAAGTCCTGTTTTTAATGCTTTATCCTACATGCAAAACTACAAAGCTCATATGGTACCACACAAAACACAGAAAACAAAATTCACTGAAATCCCCTTTAGTTTGTGTGGATGTATAGACGAGTTAGTATAAAACATCTGCATTTTACAAGTAGCAATACCAAGGTATGCTTTGTGATAGATGTGTTCTTGAAGAATCATGTGACAACTGATGACATCAATCAAATCTTAAATTATTGGGAATGTTAATTTGAGGTACTCAAAGGGTCCCTCTATAAAATGAATGCTTTTGGCCATAATTTTATATTTATCACTTGGCAAGTAGCATGCCAGTTTTTTTCTAATTTCCAGTCTTTTTAAAATTTTGAAATACACCTGTATTTGATTTGTAAGACAAACTCACCATTGAAACACACTTGCATTTCCTAGTTTTCTGGGTATAAGGATTTAGAGAAGGAGATTCAGTGTTGTATGTATTGATAATTTTCTTATTAATTTTCATACAATATTCTTTTCCTCCCCCAACTCCTCCCAGATCCTCCCCATCTCCTACCCATACAGCTTCATGCTCTTACCTGCTGAATGAGTATATTAGCCTTCTCTCTTAAAGCACCTATGCCATCTATGCCAGATAAGCCTTGCCCTCTTACTGATTTTGTTTTATACACAGATACTGATTACTGCTTCGTGCGTAATAAATATTTTCCGCAAGGTAAGGCATGTAACAGCCATAAAACAAACAAAACAAAAACCTGAAAATCAAAATAACCAACTCAGTAAGACAAAAATATACCAGAACATATGCATGTGCGCGCGCACACACACACACACACACACACACACACACACACACACACAGAGTCCATTTTGGGTTGGCCAACTATTCCTGGGTCTGTTCTGGAGTGTGGTTGATATGCCTAATGACACTCCATTGGAGAAAACTGGTTTACAGCTCCCAGAAGACATCAATTGCATATAGCTTCTTGGCGAGTGGTGGGACACTGTGCTCACTTGCCCTTTACAGTGCTGGCACTTTATCCAGTTTAAACTGCGCAGGTCTTTTGTGTGCTGTCACCCCTTTAATCCCAGCACTTGGGAGGCAGAGACAGGTGGATTTCTGAGTTTGAGGCCAGCCTGGTCTACACAGCAAGTTCCAGGACAGCCAGGACTACATAGTGAGAGCCTGTCTCACCCTCACCACACCGTCCCCCTCCGCCCTCCAAGGATCTAGAAAAGGAAGAATAAGTGAATCCATTACTGTAAGGTAGGGCTGGTTAACATATCACACACACATACACATGCACACACACACATACACAAATACAGATACACACACACATATACACAGACACACACACACACATAAACACACAATACACACATACATACACACACACATACACACACACACACACACAAACACACACACACACACACACACACACACACATATTCATCCCACCATTTCCGTGTCTAATGTCCAAACGTTCCTATGCTATTTTTCTCTGGGCTCTTTCCTATACCTCTTCACGACTCCTGCAGCCCCATTCACGTGGCTGTCAAATGCACAGCACTTGTGAGAACTGACTCAGACTCGATGGCTTTTACAGATCAACCTTTAGTATTTACAACTGATTGTTTCCTCTCCCAAAGGCGAAGGAAAAACCAGAACTCCTTCTTTTACTTTATTTCACATTTCTGTCCAACAAGCTTTAGAGATGTATATGTTCTATAAACGTAAGATAGAAACTGGGATAGGAACCAAGAACCCAAGTCTCTTTGCTTTAGTTTCTTTTCTACCGCAAAATTGCTAGTCTAACCTACTGCCTTCAATAGGAATGTTAGCACAATATATCTAAAATGCATTTATAAAAGTAAAAAGTATTACCTATTCTAATTATACACTTCATATTTTTCTTTCAATGAGACTCAAATTCTGATTTAATATAGCTAAATAAATCAGTTCTATGCACACCTGCTTCTCTCCACACAAAATATGCATGTACACAAAACACAGGCACCTGATTATGGGAAATCAGAAATTAGGCCCACATAATGGATTTTCTTTTAACCACCCACTCGACATTTATAGTCCACTTTAAGGGCTCCATGCCTAGAATTGGCAGCTCTAGGAACAGTGAGATCAGTTTGTCTACAGTTGTTCCCAACCTTTTTTGGCTCTGGTACACCTACACTTGCTTCCAAAAATATACCCCACAGTCTGGTGCTCAATGGAATGAAAATCTTCCCTGAGCTAATAGAATATAAAACAGGGGAGGGAACAGACATAGCTCTGTATTTCCGGGTACTCGTACAACACAGTGAGGCAAAGCAGCGGAAAGGACATGACTGGTGCAGCACTGGGAGAAAAGGGGTTTCCAGCTGCTCCCTCGACACACTGCTTTAGGAGAGACTTACATGTATCGATCTCCAGCCACCAGTTTGGTCTTCTCTGAGACAGAGGATATAGTTTTGAAGAGATGGCTAGCTCAAAAAAAGAAAAATGGTGTGGCCAGTAGTACCATTTGAGCATATGAAAACTAATGGGTTTATACAAGGTCAAAAAATCACGCTTTGGGCCCTACTTGGAATGTATTGTAACTGCCTGAGTTAACTAGCTATAGATAATGCCTAGAAGAAAACTGATTTTAAATCAGAAACAAAAATGCGATCGAGGGCATAACTCAGATAAATCGTTCAGTCTCAGTGAGCCGCCTTCAATATTGAGCCTATTCCAAGTTGTGCCCAGTAAGAGGCAAAGATCCTTTATTTCCCTGGGCACTCAGAATTGTTCATAATTTATACCATTGCTCTCAATAATTTTATTTCTTGGGAGTTGAATCTCAACAATTTATGTCATAATTCATGTAATTAACATGCATTTCTTAGAATGTTTTTACTAAATTTTGATAATGCTTATCGTAAAATTTCTTTGCTTTTGAGGGCAAACAGAAATCTTTGAAGTTAAATGATGTTACCTTCTTTATGAATATAAATATATCTTGTAGAAAATTTACTGCAGGGGAGTCCTGGTCAGGATATTAATAATAAGAATTTAGCAACCTCCATGATACTGCTTAGATCAGTGCAGCTTCAACCTTCCTAATGCTACAACCCTTTAATACAGTTCCTCATGTTGTGGTGACCCCAGCCATAACATTAGTGAGAACCACTGGCTTACATGAAACCGTCATCATCTCTTACAAAAAGGATGCTGGAGAGAGCCATGTGCTGCCCCACAGCATTCCTTCATGTAGTATACGCTCTAACCTGTCTACAATACATCCTATATTACCAGAAGATAAAATTTGGCTTTGTGGGGAGCTGGAGAGATGGCTCAGAGTTTAAGAGCACTGACTGCTTTTCCAGAAGACTCAGGTTCAATTTTGAGTGGCTCACAATAGTCTGTACCTCTAGTCCTGGAAGCGGGTAGGAGATGATCTCCCGCCCTCTTCTGGTCTCTGCAGGTACTGCATGTACATGTTGCCTAGATACATGCAGGCAAAAGATGAATACACATAAAAATTAAAAACCTGAATTTTGTAAAATAAATTCATATTTTTATTATTGTCATGCCATTAAGGTATATCAGACAAGACCAGTTTTAAACTGATCTCAATTTATGCCTTACTTAGATTTTTCCCTAGTTTCTAGAACAATTTAAAGAGCCATATCCCTTAATTCTTAAAAGGCACAGAAAATAAAGGTTTGTGGAATTGTAACAAAGGACAGCTAGGAAGTAAATGTAGCTTGCTGGCATCCCAAGTAAGTCAGTAGTATCAACTGTGTAAGAATTGTGTGCATAATTAGATTAAAATTTGAGGACATGGCGGCGGGGGGGGGGTGACTTTTACTTGGTGATAATGACCAAAATATGGAAATCTGGAAAGCCAGGCTGCAGAACAAGTACATGCTGGAAAGCCGGGGCCAGTGCTTCTCTGGGTGCCACCATCTGCTCCTTGCACCAGAGTTCTGGGCTCTTCTTCCAGTTAAACAGAAATTGAGAATGAGAATTCTTACTATTTCAGACATTAGAAAAAGGAGAAAAGAAATCAGTCAGGTACAGATACGGACTTTGAATCTGGATCTACAATCCCCACTTGACTTTCCTGAGACAAGGCGATGACAGCATGAGCTGGCTGACTGTGGAGAACAGAAAGGCTTTCTCCAAGAGATCACGAATGGAAGGCTAGTCCCCCCTCCTTTAGCAAGGAGCAGCTCCAGGAACTATTTGGAATTAATGTTAAAATAGATGCCAGAGGAAAAATTAAACTAAAGCCAAAGAGGTGCTAAGAACCAAAAAAAGAAGACTTGGCTGTCATCCGGCTCCTTTGAAAAGATACCACGAAACAGATTAGAAAATAGATAAAATAACCTAAAATAATACTATATTGAATAATATGAGCAGTACTCTTGAAAACTGAAAATCATGAAAAACAAGGAAAGTTTTAGAAGCTTCAAAAGCCAAGAGGAACCTGGGCAGACATCATGAGTAAATGTATGGCGGCCTGGTTGGGATCCTAGTACTGAAAGAAAAGGAACCCAAAGGAAAACTTAGCTGCTGTCTGAATAGACTGTGGAGTGCAGGTAACAACTGTGCGCCAGCATTGATTCCTTAACGGTCACAAGTGTACCATGCTCGTGTGAGATACTGAATGCAGAGAAAACTGTGCGGGGTATAGGAACGCTCTACGAGGTGCCCATGTTTAAATACCTTCACATTTTTTCTAGTAAGTAAAGTTTATTAGAAAATCCTATTTCTAGGTTATTTGAAATTATTCTATTAATGAAAAAAATCCCTAAACTGAGGGTCCAACTCAGAGGCCTAGATTAAGGGCAGTAAAAGACTTTAACCATGACATGACAACAGGTCAAGGAGTCCACATTCCTCAGGAAGCCAGCACAGATAGTTCCGAATCCAGACCTAAGATCCCTTCAGCGAATGTCAGCAGGGTCAATGATTACGAAGACAATAAAGCTGTCTGCTAAACTTTGCTCATCCCAAACAACTTGAGAGCCCTAAAGCACATTGCAGACAGTAATGCAATCTCTGTGTGCAGAAGTAGAGCTAATGATTTCCATGGTATCAAACAAGCTCAGGAAATAGGACCTTTATCAGCTGTCACTGGCCCAGGAAGTGGAGTGTGGGAGGAGGCGGAGGCGGAGAAGAACACAGGCAGCCCAAGCAGCCACCCAACTTATCCTGTGGTCTGACACTAGCCTTTACAAGAGTAAAGCAACAGACTCCATGACTCTTGCTCTTCTTGCCTAATGATTCTTTAAGAACAAAGTACCATGAATATAATATTTATTAGTAGTTTATAAACTCTGAAGGGTGATTTCTCAAGGGAAATCAGCGGGCCACAGTTACCTAGTAAAACAGATGTCAAGGTGACAATATGTTGATTCTAAACATCCATCCTTCCATTCAAATCACAAATATTTATTAAAGACACACGAAAGAAGTCAGTTCAGGAGAACGCTCTGAACTGATGGAAGAGTTTAGATGACAATTGGACCAATAACTAGAAAAGCGAATGAAGGTAAGAGAATTTCATTTAGAGAACATTCTTGCTTAACCTTGCGCTCCCTCTAGTGGTCTCTTGGTTAAAATGCAATGCTTATGTAACAGCTCAGTCAGTTAATGGTTGATAAGCTCAACTACACTACAAAGGCTTATCTAAGTTTGGGATGACACTAATCTCTTTTCCCTCTCTCCTCCTCTCCCCACCCCAGCCTCTCTCTTTCCTCCCCTCCCCACTATCTCTATGTTCTGATAATTTCATTCAGTCTGTTAAGAGATTATCATTGATTCAGCCAACACATATCGGAGCATACCTTGATAAGGTAGTAGCTAATCTTTGCAGTTTAATTTATTTTCTATTTTCTAAACATTGACAATCAATAATTTGATCGGTAATGACATAAGAACATACCCCAAGGACTAAAATCAGTATTTCTTACTTTTACTTTTCTGCCATCTCTTCAACATTCACACTCATTTGTCCTTATAAACATTTTTATTGAATATTTGCTATATGCTAGGTATGATTCTAGGCAGTGAAGCGACAGGTATAAACAGGGAGGCCCCACTGAGAATGTGGTATGCAAGGACCCAAAGGGACTGAGGTGGCTTTTGGGGGGGGGGCAAGGAAGAAATAGGAATGGCAAGGGCAAAGGCCTAGGGGTGAACACAAGGAGTCAGTGAAGGAAGAGAGTAATAGTTCACCAAGGGACGGGATACAGGAGTATTTGGTAGGGACGAGCAGACCAGAGCATGGACTGTTTTGTTTTACTCTATGTGAAATGGGGAGGCAGCCAGCCAATGCAGCATGACAAGCCAAGGAGTGACAGGATCTAATTTATGTTGTGACAGGGTCACTGTGCCTGTTCTGCACAAAACAGATCAAAGGGACAAGGCTAGAAGCAAGAACACTGTCTGGGCAGCTGCTGTAATACAGTAAGAGAAATGTTAGTAGCTTCCACGGGGAGGAAGAATAAAGACCGACTGTAGACATCTGAAGACAGAATTACTGCCCCCCCCCTTTTTTTTAAGTATCTAAGCGATCGAATGTGACTCATGAGCAGGAGGAGTCAAGAATGACCCAAACATGTTTGGCTTCATAGGTCTCAAGGATGGATTATTTTTTTGATATATACTGAGTTTAGGATATCAACCTGACAACCAACAATCAAGTCACGTTGACCATTCTGTCATGAATCTGAGTCAGGAATCCTCATAGTCCAGATTTCTCTTAGCATTCTTGTCTCCCATTTTCCTACCAGATCAGCTCATTCAACTCTACGTCCATCATTCAGTGGCTTTTCTAAGACCAAAGCACCAAACTTGCCAATATTCCAGCCACAAAACAATTCCAAAGGCCCAAGAATCAAGCAGTCAGATTTACCCCAGCAACGGGGTCCATGTCCTGGTACCAATCTTAGGTTCTTTTCCTGATGCTGTCATAAAATACTCTGACAAAAGCAACTGTAATGGAAAGGGGCTTTATTTTAGCTTAGAATTCCAGATTACAGTTCAGCATGGTGGGAAAGAAAGCCAAAGCATCAGGAGCTTGGAGCAGCAGTCACATTACATCCAGCCAGAATAGGAATGAATGCATGCTGCCTTCCTTCCTCTTCTCTAGTCATCTAGTCCAAGAGCCTCTGAGGATAGTTCTGTTCACAATTAAGATGGGTTTTCCTACATCTATTAATGTAATCAAGATATAACCGCCCGCTCCCCGCCCCTACACAGGCACGCCAGAGGCACATCTCCCAGACAATTCTAGTTCCTGTCAAGTTGATTTAATGTTAAAGTGTTAATCATTACAGTACCTGTACCTGTATATTTTTATGTGTGAGCATGTGTGTGGGTGATGTGCACGGAGGCGCAAGGTTGACATCTGATAGCCTCCTCATTGTTCTCCACATTATTCACTGAGGCAGGGTTTCTTACTGAACCCAGAGCACACTGGATACAGGATACCCACCCTGCTCTGGGGATTTGAGCTCTACTTTCTGAGCACCAGAATTACAGGCAGGCCACCACACCTACTTAGCATTCACATGGATTCTGAGGATCTGAACCTTTGTCCTCATGGCTTGGCAGCAACTGCTTTATTCACTAAGCCATCACCTTAGCCTTGATGTACTTTTTGATTGCTGTTTCCAGCCTCAGCTGAAAACAACATTTCTTCCTACTTAGACAAGGAACTGGGTATTTTTGAAGTTCCCCTTTGTTTTTACTCTCAGCAGTCAAGTCAATGACCCAGGGTCATTTATTTATTCATTGAGACAGGCTCTTACTACATACCCCAGGCTGGTGTCACATTTACAGCAATATTCCTGCCTCTATCCCCAGGTACTGTGATGTTAGGCATGTTCCAACACGCCTGGCTGGTTCACTAAGTTCTACTGGCAATGCCTGCAAGACTGCTCTCTAGCACTATCCTTTCACATCTGCTGTTGCTATCTTTGTTCATGCTTTCATGACCCCTTCTCTGGCCACTGAGCAAAACGGTATGACCTTTCTGCCTTCATCAGTGGGAATGGACATTGTAGTCCAGCAGCTCCAGGGTCAGGAGGTGGGAGCAGAGGAAGAGACAGGGACTAAGTCTTGGTATTTGGGTCTTAAAGTGAATACCACTCCCACACTTGAGAGAGTGCTAATGTTGCATGGGGTAAGCATATGTATAATAGTATTACTGGAACAGTGTCCCCAACACTCCACCAAACTATTTCTTGGTCAACAACTCTGCCAGTGAATCAGGTAGTAGACCAGTTGTGAACCTGTTAGAAATCTGGCTCTCTTCAATGGCACAACCAATCTCTCATTATTCTATCAAAATAAATAAATGAGTATGATAAATAAAATAACTGCTCTCTCTTTCAGATTTTAGTTGCTGGCGCTTACTACAGAGTCCAATGAACTACACCATGGATGAGTGAGAGGTAAGAGGGGTGATCCCAGAGGAAGAAGGGCACGGCTTGTTCTGACGTAGGAGGGCAGTAGGTAGATGGCTGAATGTCATTTCAAGTATTTCTGAAAAAAGACCTGCAACTTTGGGCCTGGAGGAATGGGTCTCTGCTGAAAGGCAATCAGGCTGGCAACACACAGCTGAAAAACCCAGTTAGCAGAACTCACACACAACTTAGCAGCATACATTGTTTGGTGTTTCATATGTACTGGCTGCTGCTATTCTTTATATGCTATGGATATTATCCCTTCTGACACAGCTGCTTTGTGAGATAGGCACTATTATCATCACCATTTATATGTGGGGAAACTGGGGAAAGAAAGTCTAAACTGTTCAAGGTCAATACAGGAGGTGGCCCAGTAGCTGCAGAGTCCTTATTTTTAAGCCTCATGTTGGTGAAGACCAAGTGAACGTGCCCTTGACAGTTACACACACACACACACACACACACACACACACACACACACACACACACACACAGTCTAGGAACTTCCCCTGGGTTGTTGATACTTGCAGCAGGCATGGAAGCCATACACTAGAGAAGAATGCTGGGGTGAGTTGTGGGATGGCTTCTGGAGTCTGTCATGTTAGGTGTACCTGCCAGCTCACAGCTGTGGGGAGGGCCTGAGGTGAAGGAGGCAACAGCACCTAGGATGGACATGCAAACAGTAAGGGGGGGGGTCACCAGCAGTTTAAGGGAGTTGGAGATGGAGAGAAAAGCTTCAATGAAGTTGATTCTGACAGCATCCCAAAGGCCTGGAGGTCTTGGTCTGCTTGGTCTCAACTGGAAGAATCATAGAGACACAGAAGAGGTTAGGCCCAGATGCAAGGCACACATAAAAGACCCTCAGGGCCCAGAGTTTTCAAACAGTGTTGAGCTTCAAAAGAAATGAGAGAAACTGGTTCCAAATGAGTATGTTTATGCCACAGCCCTAAAATGTCTGATTTAGGAATCTTCACTTTAGGAATAATGAGCAGATGGCTTGCTGATAGTCCATCAGATCATATGCAAAGTGTGATTGGCTGTGTGGGCCTGTTTAAGAGGAACCATTGGGCATAGGCAAGCCCCAGGTCTAATGGAATGATGCATCTAGGAACATAAACCTTTGGGCTGTATCATTCACGTTAGACGTGAAACATTGTGTGCTACATCTGCCTGCTGTCTATGCTGTTGCTGAAGGTAAATGGTTACAATATTGGGCTGGAACCATTTCAATTGCCCCTGATATTCTATAGTCTCCATGTCTGCTCTTGCTGCTCCAGGATGGAATGGTCTAAGCTCTTACCAAGCTGTCTCTTTCCCTTTAAAGGAAGCACCTATCTATCTAGCTTCCAAGTAGTCTTGATCACTAAGAACTCTAGTTATCACTTGGGGCAATAAACCTTTGTTGAGACCAGCTTCCTAAAGAACTGATACAAGGGCAGGGATCAAAGTACGCAGATCCTTCTGGGACAGGATAGCACCCCTACCCTGCAAGTTGATGATATCAGTCAAGATTGCAGGCTATCTTAGCTACTTTTCAATTACTGTGACAAAACATGATTACTAACTAAGGTAACTTTTAAACTAAAGCATTTAATTTGAGGCTCACAGCTCTAGAGGGTTAGTTGATGACCATCATGGCAGGGAGCATGGCAGTAAGCAGGCATGGTGCCGGAACAGTAGCTGAGAACTTACATCTGATCCACAAGCAAGAGGTGGAGAGCCTAGGAGTAGCATGGGCTTTTGAAACCTCAAAGCCTGCACCTAAAGACACTCCTCTTCCAACAAGGCCACACCTCCTACTCACTCCTAGTTATGCCAACTGAGGAGCCTATGGGGGTCATTATCATCTAAAGCATGACACAGGCCAAAGTAGAAATAAATGAGGGCCTTAAGTTACTGGAAGGTCTTTTTTTGTATGTGTTTTAGAGGACTAAATCCTCTAAGTTCAGAGGATAGATACTAGGTTGGTAAAGACACAGAGGTATCATAGAGCTGCCGATGTTTTTACTTGCTCAGGAAACTTCATTTCACAAAGGTTAACAACTAGTTCATGCAATCTTTGAACAACTAGTTCATACACACACACACACACACACACACACACAATGTAGCTCAGAGATACTCTTTTCATTCCTGAGGAACAGGCCTGGAAAGAGTACTACTGTAATCACTGCATTAGCACTTAGCCCAGAGAACCTAGCATCACATTGGGAGAATTTATAAAACCACCGCCTAGAGAACTACACTCATTTGAAGAGGTGGCCAACATCTCATTTGCTGGACAAAGGTGTGTGTGTGTGTGGGGGGGTGAATTCTCTATTTATTACCTTTTATCTTTCTTGATCTAGATAAGGTCTGTGAAGGCCACAAGCTTATGAATTGATTAGGCAGTTCTAGATCAATGGAAAGGATTTTCTGGACAGTGGTGACACATTATATTGATGGAAAGACTCCACTTCTTTTCAGAAAGCAGCTCAAGGCCAAAGTGAAGAGAGGAGCTGATGAAACCTGCTCCAAGATACCATCCAAAACTTTGGTTTTAGAGAAGGCCTTGGTGTGAAGCTCACAGAGCTCATTTGCTGGTAATTCCTCATTATCGAGGCTGCTATTGTTAATTACAGGATGGCTCATAGTATATTGGTAGGTAGTATCTTTATTTGCTTCAAAGATATGAGTCAGATTCTAGTAGAAAGTGAGGTTGGTTAAAAAGGGAATTCTTTGTAATATTAGGCATGGAGTAGGAGGGTAGAGAGTTGCTGGTAGCTAAACCCTAAAGTAGAACTCTGACATGGGCAGTATAATAGTCTAATTTCAGCCACAGGTAGTATATACACAAAGAGGAATGTAAGAATACCAGAAGGCCTGCTTTCAGCTGCACAAACAGTTATACCTACTGGACCGAGGGCTGAGAGGCTGCCTATGATGCTCTGAGTAGAATCTAGTGTGCATATGATAAACGACTTTTATCACTTATATGCTAGGATATTTGATATATTCTTTAATGCAATTGTGACATTAATCCTTATAGTCCTATGAAGTAGGTAATATGATTACCTGCAATTTAGAAATGAGAACATGGAGGCACAACTCAGCTCAGTTTGGCTGAGCATTCTTAGGTGCTGTGGTCGGAATAGATGGAACTTGGGTTCACCATGATACAGTGTCTTCCCCAGTTCTGTAAGGACTACAAGAACATACCTCATCTACTGGAGGATAGAATATGGAGAGTACCATAGGAACAAAGCATGCCTTAGCTGGTTGTTCTGGTGGCCAGCTTGATAGTTTTGTTATGGAGAAGCTGGCCCCTTATCGGCTGGATAAATACCCACAGGACTGTCTGGCTGCTCACTGACTTCTATGGTAATGTGCTTGTTCTGCAGGTGCCAGCCTGGGGAAGGACTGAGTAACACGGGACAAGGACATGCCATCCATGGATGAAATAAGGTGTCCGACTTTGGTGGGGAGATGATGTGGCTGGCTTGGCATCCAGATCTCCTTTTCATGCAGTTATCTACATGTTGGTAAGTGCTCAGGAGGGGCAGGTGGAGGAGGATGGTTGGCTGCTATGGTAAAAAGTTCTGCTGTGTACAGCTCTTCAGGGAATTGGAACTATAGTACAGTCACCTTTATTCGCTCCATCTGGTGCATAAAATGATGAGGCTACGGGGACACCCCACTCTTGCAGTTTGAACTTAACTGGATAGTAAGGATGAGCCAGAAGTCTCACTCTACACACGCCCGCAGAGCTTGCCAAGCTTCCAGCTCTATCATTCACTGCCCCCAAGTGGAACGCTTAAGAAACCACATCATCTAACACAATCAGCTAGACAAATGACCTCTTTTTCCAAGAAAGGAGGCAAAGAGGCTCAGTGTGGCCAGGTGGAAGCCTGCAGTGTCATGCAGTCAGAGGGCGGAAGTACCACACAGCCCAGTTTTAAGTACAACACATGAGCGTTTTTAAGTGCACTGTCAGATCAGGATGAAGGAAGGCATTGCAAGCAGAAGTGCAGAACCAAACAGAGACAGGCACAGCAGCCTGAAAGGTGAAAGGATGAGGGACGGACATCCCAATGTCAGTGTTGAGGAAGTTGAGTCACTGTCTTGTGTCAGGTTCTAGTAATCCTGGAATTGTTTGCAAGAGTAGGGTGAATTCCATTTTAAGAAAATCTGGATATGACAAAGTGACTTCCTAATGGACTGACTTCTAAAGAATCCAATGACTCAAAGAGGTCCATGGACCAAGGAACTAGGAAGGCAAGAGTCCTTTTACACAGAAGCAGGCAGCCTGGCAGGCCTCTTCCTTCACTAGCAGTCAACACCCACACTCCTGGCACACTCATCTGTGATTGCAGCCCAGGCAAGCCTTGAACTCCTGCCTCAGCCTCCCAAATAGCTGAGATTACTGGTTTGTGCCGCCAGGGGTGACTTTCCTTGGCAAAACTGACCTGGTTCCACTGTGCGATTCTGATAAACATGAAGCCCTTCAGGAGTTTCCCACATCTCTATCTCATCTTCCATCACTGCCTACTTCATACATAGCTCCCAGTGAAACTGCGATGTAAGGCTCCCCGGGGCCTCCATGCTTTTGGGGGTGCTTCTGGAGGTGTTGATTTTCACATCGTATTTTATACTTCTCTGCCTCCGTAGCACTGCTGTAGCTCGCTGACATCCCTTTCCACCCTCTCAAGTGGTCCTGATCTTCACATCTCTGAAATCCTGCTTCTCAACCATTTTTCTCAGTATTGTGCCTGGCTCCCACTCAAGGATCTCTTTAAGATAGCTTCTCTTAATCACGTCCTCCTGCCATGACATTTTAATATCATAGATACGCTGTACATCTGTTTACATACTGAGTCCCTTTGGAGGACTATAAATTATGATAACATTTAAAGTTATTTCACCTTCAGTAATGAGTTTTTGCTCCTCTGGGGCATCATCACTTATATGGCAAATGTATGCAGAACAGGTTCAAACATGGCTACTCCAGTATGTCTTTTTGAGGCTCATTTTCACCCTTGGTGTCTATGGTGAAAGTCATTTTTGAGACTTTTCCCATCTCTCTGACTATTCCCTCTCAAAATCCTATTATAGACTTTTCTTCTCTCCTCCTCCCTCCCTCTCTGTGTGTACACATGTGCGTGTGTGTGCGTGTGTGTGTATTGTGGGCATGGTGTCCAAGTCCTTAGACATGGCAATCATATGCTCTACACTGAGATAAACCTCAGTTTCCATCTTCCCTTTAATAACTGCCATTCCACAAGGGTTGGTATTTGTTTTATTTCCTACTATCCTATGCATTCCTGCCAGGACAGTTGGTCTAGTTCCTTGTTTTTACTAATTGCCCATGATGCTATTAAGTCGAAGGCCGTCATTCCACTGAAGATGAATCCCCTTAGCTCCAGCCTCTTGCTCTTGCTATAAGTATGGACTATAGATGAGGGATGGGCAGCACTGCTGTGAGTTTCTGTCAATGTAGAAAGCCAGCTTCTATCCCAGACCTCTTGAACCAGACTTTGCATTTTAACAAGCTCCCAAGATATTTTGTATATACACTAAAGATAGAGATGCCCAGGGTGGTGTCCTATTTATTACCAGCTCCCTAACAGATGCCATTCATATAAACCTATCAGTCCGCACGCGCACTTGCTGGTTCCCTAACTCAGCAGATGCAGTCACCTACACACAAAGTCCATGCCACTACCTCTTCTATGTCACTTATGACTAATTGTTCACCTTTCTATGTGCTCTAGCACTAGCTGCTGCTGACTGTTTCCTCTTCTGGGCCGATCACTACTGCTCTCATCTGCTCTTAGGTACGGTAGCTTGCGGCCCCTCTTTCCTGGATTTACCTGCCAACTTCACTTAGGATGGGTTTCTAAGATACAAGTCTGACAGAGATCCTTGCTCTTGGCTACATCCCTTTCAATAACTCTTCAGTGTCTTAGGTGGGGTTCCTGGCCTAAGTGACAGTTCTTAGCCTGGGATCCAGGACAGGTTTTAGGAAACTTTCTCAAACTATGTGAAACATTTTGTCTTTGTATACATTTTCTAAGGACAAAGAAACGGCTTTCATTGAATTTTCTGAGACATTCATGGACAAAGACAGTTAAGAACCACTGGAAAAAAATAGCCAAGCTTGACAGAGTCCAGGCTATTTAGTTTGGCATATAAAGACCATCCCAATCCTCATCTCTGGTCACTTGTCTATAGGAGTCCATGCTTGCAAATTTAATAATAGACTTGGCCGTTCCCACAACTCTTCCATCTCTGCTGTGCACATACTGTTCCTGCAATAATCTAGGAGTAACACACATCTGCTATGTGGTAGAGCCTGGATTCACATCTAGGTCTTATTTCAGAGTTTACGGTCATTCTATTCTACAGTGGCGTGGCATGACATTTTGCATTAAGACTTAGTAGTCAAAAGTGTACCCAACCCCTACCCAAAACAAGGTTCATGTAATTCTCATATATAAAATAGATACAATGTTGTGTGTGTGTATATATATATATATATATATATATACATACACACATTATGTGTATGTATGTGTGTGTATGTATATATATGTATGTGTATATATATATATATTATATATATATGTGTGTGTGTGTGTGCATGTGGAGATATATATATATATAATTGTTGCAGTCCACTAAGTTGTTAAAATGCTCCATTAATGAGTTGCTGCCACCAGTATCAAAAATGCTGCACTAGTCTTTTGCTAATACAGGGAGTTCTCATTACTAAAGAGTAGTAGTAGGAAGGTTTTGGGGTTTCCTAGGATTTCAAAAGCTATGGATGTGTTTGATGGTGAACTGACCACTATCAGTCTCAACTCAAGCAACCCTCTGAATTATACACTAACACCCAGTCTATCCATCCCTTCATTTTTGAGTCTCCTAGATCATCAGATACATCACCTAGCAACTCAATACTAATTTATCACAGAGTAAAGTTACTAGTCATGTATAAAACGCAGGATGTCATGAAGTGAATACACAAAATAAAAAAAATCAATATGGTAAGCTAATTCACAATTGAAAAGGAAGAAAATAAGCAAGTAACATGAGTTTTAAGTGTAGTTCAGAAGAGACTATTGTGAATACTGAGTTGATTAAAGAGAAACTCACGGGAAAATAGATACTTCTTGAATACCCTGGCTAAAATCAGCAATTAATAACCATGGTGCAAGAATCTCAGGAATTCAACATATCACCTTGAAATACCATGCATTTTTGTTTAAAAAGAATAGATCCTCATCAAACTACACTGATCCCTGTCATGTCCTTTGTTGGGGGAACTAATATATAGTTTTACTCAGGACTCAATTTTATGAAACAAGACAAAACAAATACATGCTTCTCCTTATTCCTACTGGCATCCTAATTATCCACCTAGTAAGACTCTGCTCATTCAGTATGCACTCTACAATCCCCCCACCTTTAAAAGATTTCTTATCTCATGTGTGTGGGTGTTTTGAGGTATGTGTCTAAAGCCAGTGGAGGTCAGAAGAGGACATCATAGTCCCTGTAACTGGAATTATGGGCAGTTTTGGGCCATCATGTGGGTGGTGCTGGGAACTGAACCTGGGTCCTCTACAAGAACAGCAAGTACTCTTAATTGTTGAGCCATCTCTCCAGCCCTACCTCCTCCTTTTTAAAGATACAGTCTCAATATGTAGCTTAGGCTGATCTCAAACTTGCAATCCTCTTGCCACTGCCTCGAAAATTCTGGATTATAGGAAGGTACTGCCATGTCATGTTTTAGTACCTCTTTAAATGGATTTATTAAGTGAACATTTGTCCAATCTCACTACCCTTGAATAATATATGCGTGTTACCTGCACATATGACATACAGCTAGAGCTTCATGTCTGTAAACTGAATGATTTCAATAGTATCTAATTCGATCAGCATACAGAAGAACTACTGAAATTCTTTAATAAGTCCTCACCCCACCAGGGAAAATGTCCTATTCTTTATTTAGTATGAATCACAGAACTTTGTAATGTTGTCTTGATTTGTCTTCAGACTTACCATTTCACTACTTAAGAGTTCTCCAGATGCACCACACTTTTCTGCTGCTATAGTGCCATCAATCCTTTTGCGGGACAATTCTATCCTTACCAAGCCAGAAAGCATATACTACCTTGCACATGATTACAGGCATACACACACACTCACACTCACTATACCACTTCATCATTGCCTCTCATTTATAGAAATAACATAAGTACATCAGAGAAAATAGAGGAAACAGAAAAAAGATATGTGTATATGTACACAATTTTAAGTGGCTTAAAAACTTGTATGTTATGTGAGTTTTAAATTTTATCTCATACATAAGCATATAAAATATATGCCCATACCACATGTGAAAAGCCACCAATTTTTGCTGTATTTTGAGATTTTTTCAATTGTACAAAAATCTTGCATGAGTATAATCTAAGTGAATGAGTGTATGTTAGAGCTATCTACCCTTAAACAAAACTCCAACATTCTATGAAGGACATTTTTCCTAGTTATGCAATCACCCTAGCCACCAATTTTTTGCTCTTTTGAGACAGGATCTCACTATGTAACCCTGGCTGTCCTGAAACTTACTATGTAAACCAGGCTGGCCTCAAACTCACAGAGATCCACCTACCCTGTGGGATTTAAGGCTTGCACTACCACACTTGGCTCTGACCACCATTTTTAATAGTTATATACCATCCCAGAGAGAGAGGATACTATCTAACCATTCTTCTACTGTTCCGTGTTTAGCTATTCCTCCTGTTGCCTTTGGGAGTATTATAAATAGCTGAGAAAGTATCACCAAGCATCACCATCATACATGCACTTACTGTTTTGGGTTGGTTTTGGTTTTTGGATTAGTTTCCTTAGAATAGATTATCAAGAGTCATCTCAAATTTGACAGGAAGGAAAAATATAAATATTTCATTTTCTCTATGTGTTGTTAATATTTTTACCATTTGTTGTGCATTTGTGTCATTTTGTCTATTTATGAAACGATCCATATTAGACTAATTAGAATCAAGAGTTTAACTCCTGGTTATATCTACCCTATTTTTTGCTTCTTTTTATTTTGCTAAATTTCAGCTATAACAGCAGTGATCATCTTACCACAAAACCTTTGTAAACAAGAGGAAAGGTTTTTGTTTTTGTTTTTGTTTTTTAAATCATGAGCTAGGTATGGTGGCACATGCCTACAGTGTGCAGCACTTGAAAAGCAGAAGCAAGCAGCAAGTCTCACACCAGCCAGGGCCACAAAGTGAGATGATGTCTCAAAATCAAAGAAACCCCTGTGTAACTCTGCCGCTGTCAGTGACTGACCAGTGGACTGATTCCCACTGTTTTCCTCACGTGCATGATAAAGTAATTGCAATGTGCATATTATTTTAAATATCGCTTTTAAAATACATTTTATTCTGGGCTGGAGAAATAGCTCAGTAGTTAAGAACACTGGCTGCTCTTCCAGAAGACTTAGGCTCAATTCCCAGCACCTACCTGGCAGCTCACAAGTCTGTAACTCCAGTTCCAGAGGATCCGACACCCTCACACAGACATGCACGCAGTTAAATCACCAATGTACATAAAATAAAAATAAATAAATTATTTAAAAGTATATTTTATTCTTGAAATGACCTATAATTTTCATAAAGCATAAGGGCTTGAGATATATGTATCTCAGTGGTACAGTGTGTAGGAAGCAATGCAGGAGGCCTTGAGTTCAGTCCTTAGAAAAGAATACAGAGAAACAAAGCAAAAATTATAGCACGCATGTTTCATGGACTAAGCTCACCATTGCTTTATTCCCCGACTGCCAGATTATGATTTTTTTTTTACATTCTTTCAGATATAGGCTTAAAAGGGTTTTGCGCATTAGATTTGTCTGTCTGGAGTCCTGGGAACAGAAGGCAAGGCTTTGCACCTGCACAATCTACTACCAAGCTGCTTTTTTGTTTGTTTGTTTGTTTGGCTATTTTTATCAAGACAAGGTTTCTCTGTTTAGACCAGGCTAGCCTTGAATTCAAGATATCCATCTGCCTCTAGGATTAAAGGCATGTACCACCACCACTTGACCATACTAAGTTGTTTTAATTTGCA
Source organism: Mus musculus (assembly GCF_000001635.26). Lineage (NCBI taxonomy): Eukaryota > Metazoa > Chordata > Mammalia > Rodentia > Muridae > Mus > Mus musculus. The sequence goes on from NC_000086.7 coordinate 102,492,116, forward strand.
TTTTGATTGGTAATGAACATTTTCTCATATCCTTTTAAAAATATATTTATTATATGTGAGTACACTGTAGCTGTCTTCAGACACCCCAGAAGAAGGGCATCAGATCCCATTACAAATGGTTGGAGCTGCCATGTGGTTGCTGGGATTTGAACTCAGGACCTTCAGAAGAGCAGTCAGTGCTCTTAACCGCTGAGCCATCTCTCCAGTCTCCTTCTCCCATCTTTTAATTGCACTTATACTCTCCTATACATTTTCTATTCATGTTCATTTGCCATAGTTCTTTTTATACATTATAACGCATGTGGCCTTAAATAATACAGGTCTATTACAATTTGTCATATTTATGTTATGTGGGCTTTGCCAGTCTGTGTTTATCCTTTATTCTTAGTGGCTTAAAACCTTGTATGTTATGTTAGTTTTAAATTTTTTTAGTGTCAGGTTTTTTTTTCCTTGAGACTATTTCCTACTACTTCCTAAATGTAGAAATCTATTCCTTGTTAGAGGTTTGATAAATCTACTCATCCATCCCAGTTTTAGAACTTGCTTTTTAAAAAAATATTTAAGTCTTCTCTCCAACTGCCACCTGTTTTAGTTTATTACAGGAGATGAAAATATAAATACTACAAGCTGTCACAACATGTTTTAATGAACAGCCCTTTCTACTCCTACCATGCATCCTTTTTTAAAAATTGCTTTCTCCAGTGCAAATTCAATCTAAGAAATTATTGCTCCAGGCATGGTGTGTTCACTTGTAATCTTAGCACTCAGGAGGCTGAGGCAGGAGGATCACAAGCTTTAGGGCAGCTCTGGCTATACAGTGTGATCCCATCTTAAAAGTATCATCAAAAAAAGTGTTTGTCTCATACCAGTAATATAAGTAGGCATTGAGCCTCATTAAAACTCCTGTCCTACGTGGAGTCTTAAGTAATAAATGAATATCGTGTTTAACATTCTTCAGTCTTCCACGTATGATTAAGCATTGTTCATGAACATAAGAACAAAGTAGAAAGACCATATCTTACACAACTTTGATTGCTCTCTGCTTTCACTTATTGAGGCAGAGCCTCTTAAACCTAGAGCTCACCAATTCCGGTTAGTCTAAGTTATCCAGTTTGCGCTGAGAATCGCCTCTGCCTCTTTAGTGCTGGCATTACTGGAAGCCACCTTATCTGACCAGCTTCTCCCTGGGTTCTGTGGATCTGAACTGTGATTCTCATGCGCAGCAAGCTCTTTACCTGCTGAGCAATCTGTCTGGTCCCCTTTTCCATCTTTCATTTCCCATCTGAGACTTCCAAATTGCTTCTCAGCCATGTGTTTCTACCTGTCCAGGCTTTATTCAAAATAGAACACAATCTCTCTTAAAGTTCTCAAAGCCTTCCTTTCCTCCAAACCATGGGGAAACTATACCCATGTACGATAGTGGAGACATGGAAGGAAAGAGGGAATAACAGCCCTTAAAAATGATCTTTTCTTGAAATTTATGGAGGCATACTTTACATATTATAAAATGTCACAGTGATCATTTGGTGAAGGAAAATATCAGTACAGATTTAAAGAGATTTCAGTAGAAATTCCTCATTGAAATCAAAGTAAATTATATCACCAAATGCATGGATAAAATACTACAGTGCACCCAGTCAAGACTGATCACTTTATATGTACATATAGACTTTAGGGCATATAAAGATGAAATGCCAAGTTGAGAATGTAACTCAGTGATAGAGCACTTGCCAAGCATGCATGAGGCTCTATGTTCAATTTCCAGCACTAGAACCTTGGGGCTGGGCTCAGGTGGTGGAGAGCTTACACAGTATGTAGGAAGTCCTGGGGTTGACCCTCTACATTGCATACACCAGACATGGTGCTACATCTCTAATCCCAGCACTTCGAGGTAGAAGAGCGAGGATCAGCAATTTAATGGCATTCTTGGCTACAAAGAGAGCTAGAGGTCCTAAAATAAAATAAAATAAAATGAAAATAAGCTGCATATCATTTAAAAACAAAAAACAAAACCAGAGGCCGTAACAGTTGACTGCCAGCAGGTGGCACTTGACCCATAGCAAAGTATGGAGGAAAAGGGCCTACTGAATTGATCAAGGAAATGCTACTAAACAGTAAGTGTCCTCCATACAGGAAGCTGCAAATGCAGAAACTGAAGGAAGAAGGTAGAATTCGTCTGTAAAGGATGAGCCCAGTGACAGTTTATTCAACTGTCTGTCCCTTCTAGTTCTTGGTTGAATGATGAGCTGGCATAAAAAATTTAACAGGAGAAAAATAATTGTATTCACTTTTACACACACACACACACACACACACACACACACACACACACACCATTATTGAGACTGAATACAACATAGCATCCTGAGCCACTGAATGGGGACTTTCTGGGGGATGGTAGAGACAAATGGAGTGAGGGGAGAGAACACACTGGCAGAGAATACAAATGCTTTGGAGCCTCTCTCTTCCTCCTAGATACTGTTGCTGTGCGCTCTACCCCCTTGCCAAAAGGCCTAGATCTTGTGTACCAACGGACTCACTGGACTTGGTCAAGCTGCCTGTGTTCACAATGAGAGAAAATGAGGAAAAGGAAAGAGGAATTTGGTCAAGGCTCAGCATAGCCAGGAAGGCAGCTAACTTTCACAATGTATCTTCTACAAACTTAGACAGAATTGGTCTCTTTGAGGATCATACTAGGTTAGGCCAGTCTTTTCTTTATTCTAATTTGATATTTCTAATATTTAGTAGCATTTGCCCTTTAGTAGAATTTCTGAAAATCACTCTTATTTAACTTTCAAATGTAGTGATATGCTGTACCATCCCCAAGACTGGGTTATTTCCTCAGAATAGAGGTCTAAGAATATTGTTACCAAGTCAACAGGTATGAACATATTTCCCAATTTTAATACTACCAAAGTTTTCGAGAAGCTAGTTACAACAGAACCCTGACAGCACCTGAATATTTTCAAATAAAGATTTTTTTCATTTGGGTGGGGGGGAAATAAAGTTGGCTTCAATTTCCCTATCTTATGACTAAAGATAAGAAACTTGTACCTGACATGCAGTGTTTAATCAGTGCTGGTTTAAGAAATAAATAGGATCTATGAATCTGTATACCTAGGAGGTTTAAATAGATAGTGAGATTGCAGTGACGAGAACAGGACATAGAAACTTGATGGGTAGCTTAGGGCAGGGATCCCAAAAAGCAGCCATTCCAGGAATGTCCAAGTGCTAAAAGGGAGCTCTCTTTCCTTATCTCCTCCCAATGAGCACCCCTGCCTGCCTACGTGTGGCCGTGAGCAGAACTCCAGTCCAGACACTAAGAGCATCTGGTAGACAGCTTTGGAATTGGATCTCTGGCTTTCCACGATGGAAATGGGTTTTACCCAGTCCTCGGTTTCATCCTATCTCCTAAATGATGTCAGGGCAACATCTTTAGAGCAGAGACTGTTAGGATATCTGGAGGAGATAAGAAATCAGAATCTAAGTTAACAGTCCAAGTTACTCAAAATAAACGAGTTAATGGAGCAAGTCCAAGAGCCTACCTAAAGGCATGCTAAATAGATGGGAGTAACAGTTAATTACATCCTTAATCAGAGGATGTACTTTTCCTTCCCAGAAGTCATAGCCACACCTCCCCACCCCCGCGCCCCCCCACCCCCATCCTGCACTGCAGTTGCTTTTCAAACCTTGGCTGGGTTAAGCCTGCTTGCTTTTCTGAATCATTTAGAAAAGTATCAATCAACAAATCAATCAATCAATCAATCTCTCCCTCTGTGTCTCTCTCTTCAGATACTGGCCATTCTGCTTTTCCAGATACTCTGTGTTTTCTTACTCTTCCCTGATGTTATTTCTACCCCTGATTCCCAACCCCTCATTTCTGTTGTGTGCTGGCTTACAAAAGGCATGAGTTTCTCTCTTCCTCTTTCGCAGCCTCCTTGACAGCTACCACAATTTAAAAGGGTTTCTTTTTAAAGACTAATAATTGTCATTGTCCTCGAGCTTATTTTATTTTACTGAGACAGAATCTCACTACACAGTCCTAGCAGGAGTAGAACTAAGCGACCTGCCTGCTTCTGTCTCCTGAGTGCTACGATTAAAAACATGTGTCACTATGCCTAGCCTGAGTCTATTCTTAAATTCTTTAATTAGTTAGACTAAAAACACAAGAGGAGACCCCAGTTTGCCCATGAACAAGGGACACTCCAGGTTGGGCATCTCCAAAATTTCTAGTAACAATAACAGGTCATGCCTAGCTTCATGTAAGCTTATAAGCTTGTAGCCGCTTCAGAGAGGCTCTAGGGGGGCCAAGAACATCTCAGAATTCAGACCTAAAGCAAGTCCAAAGTCTTTCAATCCCCACAAGTCTGTCTTTTCCATTTACCATAAGTCTGTCTGTTTCCAGACAATTAGCTGAATGGAAAGCTGTCCAAAACAGTGAGTGATACATGAGTACAGCTGAACTTGCATGCTGCCAGCCACGACTGATACCACAGAAATATATGGCCATTGGCTGGAAAATGGTGGTATAAGTAGGAAGGTTTGAAATTGACCTGGGCCCCAGCAGGCCTTTTGCAGTGGTCGGAAACTTGGGAAATGACAGCACACTTGCCAGAGCCAAGCGTCTCAGGGACACTGTAGGACTTTCTTCCTCTACATGCCCAAAGGACAGGGAAGCCCTGGCTGCAGAGCAAGCTTCTCTGCTTGAATAAGAAAAGCTCCTGTTTTAGTTTTAAACTTTAAAAAGTAAACCAAAAACTAACAAAAGCAGGTTGGTCTCTTTGTTTAAGACCATGCAAAATCATTACTAAAGTATCAGTTTTCTACTGCCTGGGCAGTAGATTCTAGATATTTAGTTTCACAAGGCCTCCTTTAGCTAGGAAACCCATACATTTCAAAAAGGATACCATACTACTATGTAAATTTGCATATGATGAAAATTGTGCTGCCTTTCAGTCTGAAAGAATCAAATGTTGTTTTGTTTTTAACTGAAGATCAAGGCCTTGGTTGGCTGCACACACTGGCAGTTACTAAGACAGCTGCTGTCTTTTACCCAGCTGACTCCCTTCCTTAACAAGTAGTCAGTACTTCTAACACAGCCATTGAGATTCCAGATGTGGACTAAGACCTTGTAGTTTATGTCAGACAGAGTAGGAAGTTACACACACACATACACACACTCCAAAAGGCCTTCTCTAAGCAAAGAGCACCTAAGAACCACTTTTTTCCTTAGAAAGAGAGATATCCATGTTATCACTTTCCCTGGATAGAGTAATGTAAAACTCCTTGATTGTTCTAAAGTTTTCTTCTCTTATGTCTATTCTCATCAAATGCCTACTTACTAAAAAACTCCTTTAGTGGGCCAGAGCGATGGTTCAGTGGTTAAGAGCAGTGACTGCTCTTCCAGAGGTCCTGAGTTCAATTCCCAGCAGCCACATGGTGGCTCACAACCATCTGTAATGGGACATTCGCACCCCTTCTGGTGTGTCTGAAGACAGCTACAGTATATTCACATACATATACCTCTCCCAAGGCTTTCATGACTAACTTCTCCCTACTGCTCTTCTATTTGTCTTGTATAATTATACACATTCCCTTAATATCATAATTTATATTGTCCTCTGGTTATTTCAATTCTGTTCCTGTTTCTAGAGCCACATCCTCAAGACAGGGAATTTTCAAGGAATTGTGTAGACTGTTTAGCTCTATGCTTTACTGATGAAGAAACTGGGGCATTGGGAGGTTTAGCCAAGTTTGCAGGAAACAAAGCATACAACTCAGATACCTTGACTTTCCGTTGAGTGCTTTCCACTATACTAGCTCATCTAGCTTCACTTGCATGTTTTCAGAACACCTTATAAAATGCTACACACACACACACACACACACACACACACACACACACACACACACACACACGGTTCCCTTGAGTGTCAGTACAACAAATGCACAGGTTTATATAACTGAGAGGCTGACTGAGGAAAGGGTCAGAAAGCAGATAGGTTGTTTTCTTACTTCTTTGCATGATGCCACCCTCCAGACCAGTTGATGGCTACTTTACACTTCCCGTCAATCAGGCACTGGGCAGCTGTGATTGTACCTCCTCCTATAGCTGCTGCATAGTCAAATATCCCTTCTGTGGCTGGGCAGTCATAACCTGGGGACAAAAGCAAGGAAGTCTGTTAAAGATGATCTGGAGAAGGCAGAATAGGTTGAGGTATGACAACAGCATGGTCTACTAAGAAGCTTCTGAGTTGACCTCAGCTCCAATAGAGACAGACACGTCTCCAATGACTGACACATCTCCAGTGTTCAGGAGGGAAGACATAGAAAGGATTAAGCCTCCAAGATGAACTTCTCAGATCCCACCAGCAGTCAATCAAGGCCTGAGAGGTGATATATTTTGCCAGTAGTCATATAGACCCAAGCCTTGGACCAGTGTCTTGATTTCCAATCTGGTGTCCTTCTATAAACCCATCTTCCTAATAAATCTGTTAGTGAAAGATAAGGTAGGAAACTTAGCCAGAATATAAATATTTACTTCATGCCATGCATGGTGACACACACCTTTAATCCCAGCGCTTGGAAGATAGACACAGACAAGTTCCAGGCCAGCCAGGGCTACAGTAGTGAGACACTGTTTCAAAAAATAAAACTAAAAAAGACTCAAACCAAATAAATCTATATTTGAAATATATGATTACAGGGAAGCTGGATTTGCATATATACACATATAAACATATACACATATACATATGTATGTGTACACACACACACACACACATATTGCCAGAGTAGACCTAAGTGCTGCCATTAGGACGGCAGCATTGAAAGGATTCTTCCCCACCAGGCTCATCACTTCAGCTGCAGTTAACTTACATAGTGTACAAAATATGAACAAACCACGGGATTAAAATGAACAGTTGGGGCTAGGAATATAGCTAAGGCAGAGTACTTGGCTAGCATATCCAAGGCTGAGTTCCATCCTCAGTAACACATATATAATGTTCACACACACACACACACACACACACACACACACACACACCAGTTAAAGAATTTTTTAATTAAAAAGTATTGGGCTGCAGAGATGACTCAGCAGTTAAGAGCACTGGTTGCTCTTCCAGAGGACCTGGGTTCAATTCTGAGAATCCACATGGCAGCTCACAAGTATCTATCACTTCAGTTCCAAGGGATCTAAGACCTCTGATGACCGCCACTGGCAATGCATGCATGTGGTGCACATACATGCACTCAGGCATACACGGATACACATAAAATATAAAAGAAAGACTAAAAAGAAAGAAAGTATTAAGGTTAGGGAGGTAGCTCAGTCAGTCCAATGCCTGCCACCCAAGTAGGAGTCTACTAAGTCAGTCTACTAAGCCAACACTGGAGGAGTGAAGATGAGTAGAGTCTTAGAAGTCACTGGCCAGCCAACCTAGTCAAAATGGTAAGGTTGAAGTTCAATGAGAGCCTCTGTAACAAAAAATAAGGTGTAGAGTGAGTGAAAAAGACACCCAGTGTTGACATTTAGTTCCATGTGTGTATGAGCAGACACATGCACACTGCCACACCCAAACATACATACATACACACATGCACTATATACATGCATAGGGAGAGACTAACATAAGCAATATAACTACAGCGGGGGCTGGGGGGGATGACTATTGATCTTCCACTGTTGCCTGAGAAGACCTTACCTAGTCCATATTCTATGGAGTCTGGATGGTCCTCATCACCTTCTTGGCTGACTTTCTGGAGATGTTGCAGATAGGCATCAGTGTGGAAGGTGGCCATCTCCTCCATGGAGGCCACTTTGGGCTTCACTATCCTAAAAATAATAGAGCGAACATAGAACCATGAGTCAGACCCAGAGTACGCAAGGTGCTGGAAACAGCAGTCAACCGTGTGAATGGAGAAGACAACTCGCAACTTCTGGTTCCCGTGAACTGAAGTCATTAACACACACTGCACTGTTTAGCCTTCACTTCTTCCATCTATGATACTGATCCCACCAAGGAGAGGCAAGAGGCCAGATCTTTCCTTTGAGTTTTTAGGTAAAGGAACATAGTTGAAAAGAATTGTATTTAACTAAAACAGATAATCATGGATCAAGGTCTCTGGTTTAGCCACACAGAACTCACTAACCCAGGGCCAGCAAGATGGCTCAGTGGGTAAAAGCCCCTGCCACTAAGCCTGACAACCTGACTTTAGTCCCTGGAACCCAGATTGTGGAGGAGACGACTGACTGCCCTCTGATCTCCACATGTGCTCTACGGCCCACACATCCCCCTAGATAGATAGATAGATAGATAAAGAAAAAATAACATTTTGAAAGAATTCTGGGGCTGGAGAGATGGCTCAGGGTTTAAGAACAGTTGCTACTCTTGCAGAAGACTGAGGTTTGTTTCCCAGCACCCACATGGTGACTGACAACCATGCATAACTCCATTTGCAGATATGACCTCCTCATCAGACCTGGCTAAGTACCAGGCACACACCTGCAGGCAAATACTCATACACAGAAAATGCATGCATACACACATGCAGGCAAAACACTCATATATACAAAATATGCAAATATAAAACTCTATTTTTTAAAAGACTAAAATATAAACTTGACTCTGTGAGTCACATCTCGTGTGACAAACTGACAAAGCTATTTACATTTAAATCTACTGCTACTTGGACTGAGTAATCCTTTTGGTCAGATGTTTAGCGCTAAACCTTGTATCCCTATCCCTGTGGATCTTTCTTTTAACAGGCAGCGTGGCTATCAAACAGTCAGAATTTGGAGCCAGAGAACTGGATTCCTTTTCTAACTCTAGACTTCCTACTTCTATAACTTCAGGTAAGTTAACTTTTCTTTTTTCTTTTTCTTTTTTTAAAAGATTTTATTTATTTTATGTATGTGAGTACACTGTAGCTGTACAGATGATTGTGAAAATTGAAAGTAGGGCCTCTGCTGCCTCTCCTCACTCGGGCCCAAAGATTTATTTATTTATTTATTTATTTATTTAATGTATATAAGTACACTGTAGCAGCCTTCAGACACACCAGAAGAGGGCGTCAGATCTCATTACAGATGGTTGTGAGCCACCATGTAGTTTCTGGGATTTAAACTCAGGACCTCCAAAAGAGCAGTCGGTATTTTTACCCACTGAGCCATCTCTGTAGCCCCAAGTTGATTTTTCTATACCTCAGCTTTCTCACTTATAAAATGAGTCAACTTAGTGACCTTATGTACAGATGGAATGATAACATATAACAAACTTCTTGGACAATGATCATCAGTACTAGTGTAAAAAGGAGGGAAATTGGACTGGGGGTGTAGCGCAGTCATACAAAATCTACATGTACAAGGCGCTATGGTTGATTCTCACCCACCCCCAAATATATAATATATAAGGATAACATGTTAGCTATGGAAGCAATTATCTGTACTCATAGTACAGGAGGATGATGAGTGTGAGGCCAGCCTGGGCTACATTTCAAGTTCTAGATCAAACTGACTTCAGTAAGTCCCTGTCTCAAAGAAAAAGAGAAGTCAAATATAAAAAGGTTTTATTTATTGAGCAGGGTACTATGCATGGGAGTTTGCAAGTCTGTACACGCACAGAGGCCAGAGAAGGATGCCACACGTCCTGCTCTGTAACTCTCATGCACATTCACTTGAGACAAAGAGTCTCTCATTGAACCTGAACCTGGAGTTAGACTGGCGATCAGCAAGCCCCACCAATTATTCAGTCTCTTGTCTACCCCTGCCAAGACATTGAGCTTACAGGTACGTGTGACGAAACCCAGCCTTTCCCGTAGATTCTGGGGAACCTGGGTCGTAGTGCTTGTACAACAAATGTTCTTACTTTTTCTATGCTATCTCCCCAGAGTCTGCTAATATAAAAAGTTTCTATTAGTCGGTCTCTTACAGTTATCTCCCAGAGGAAGGAAAGACGGAGGAAAAGCCTGGACCCTCTCAATCAGCTCCTCACAATAAAGGACAAACGGAACAAGAATAAAGGAAGTGAGTTTCATGGACTTTCTTGCTTCTCCCTGCTGATTTCCCATTTCTTCTTCTAGATTCTGCTGCAGGAATGTTCTCTAACCCTTGCCACCAAGCAGCGTGGCATTTCTTCCTTAGAAAGCCAGAGCCCAAGTCTCACCCTAAGCCTAGTAAACCAGTTTGTATTCTACCAAGAACATATATGTTAACAAGATGATTGCCCATTCAAATAGAAGGGGCACTGCTCTAGCCACAGAACGGCGCCATGTATGTTTTCTGAATGGAAGTACAACTATGAGTTTACTGCGAATTAGTCCAGGTAGGATATTTAGGCAACTAGTATAACCAAGGTGTTTGAAATCCTGTGGGTCAACCTCAAAAGTTAAATATGTAGACAAAATCAAGGATTCTTGTTTTTTCTTCAAGTACACATTTATATCACGAGAGATGAACAAACTGTCCACTAAAATAAAATTTTAGGGCCAGCAAGATGGCTCAGGGGCAGTCACTGAAAAACTAAATTCACTCCTCAGGCTCCGCACGGTAGAAAGAGAGAGGCAGCCGCTGCCGGTTCTTTCCCAGCCTCCACCTGTGTACTGGGGCGCTTGACCAACCCCTCAGGCCCCCGAGCCCCATCAAAAGAAATAAATGCAATGTAATAAAGTGTTTAAAATAAAAACATCAAGGAGCCTAGTACAAAGGCTCACACCTTTAATCCCAGCACTCGGGAGGCAGAGGAATCTCGGTGAATTCAAAGCTAGCCTGGTCTCACCTAGTGAGTCCTAGGGCTGCCTAGGTAGGCTATGTAGAGAAACATTGTCTCAATTTTGTACACAAGCTTTTGTTTTATGTATCCCAGGTTTTGTTTTGTTTTGTTTTGTTGCTTTTGGTTTTTTGAGACAAGGTTTCTCTGTGTAGCCCTGGCTGTCCTGGAACATTGTAGACCAGGCTGAACCCAGGCTGAACCCAGAAATCTGCCTGCCTCTGCCTCCCAAATGCTGGGATTAAAGGCATGCGCCACCACGCCCTGCCATCCCAGCCTTTTCTAATTGTTGCCTTGTAGCACCTTCCCATCTGTTTCACTCACCCTAAAAGGAAAGACTACTGACTACTCAGCAGCGAGCTAATGACTTTGCTTTGACATCTTGTTTGCAATAAAATATTTGTAAGTGTTAATTTTGTGTGTGGGAGCCTAGACCTCCTATATGTTAGGCAAGTGTTCTACACATTGAACACTATCTTAAACCCCTTTAAAAATTGTATTTTGAGACAGGGTGTGGCTAAGTTACCCAGCTGGCTTTGAAGTTGTGATGTTCCTGTCTCAGCCTTCCAAAGGCCTAGAATTAACGGCCTGTACCACCAGGCTCAGAAAAGTGTTAAAATACTTTTAAGGAAAGACAAGTAGTTATTTTGATGACCATAGGAATTAAGCATAGGGAGGAAAACATTCCTAGAAGGGTATGGTGCTGCAAACCTGCTGATCCTGCACCTGGGAGGCAAGGCAGGTGGTTCTTGGTAAATTCAAGGCCAGCCTGGTTGATGTTAACAGTTCTTGGCTAGCCAGAACTACACAGTGAGACTCTGTCTCAAAACAACAACACATTCCAAAAGAATGTACACACTAAAAATGACTTAATACTAAGAATAAAATATGAAAACCTATTATATTACTTTCTGTGAAGAAAATGCAGCATTAGGTGATCTAGCCAGTCACGTAGTTGGTCAGTAATGAGAAAACCTGATTTGACATGTGCCAGGTCCATAATACTTTCATTTATGACATTAAATATAGAATTGGCAATCAACAGAAAGCTTGTTTTTGGCTTGTTTTTGAGAAGGATGTAGCTAGCTTTACTTGTGTGGTCAACAGAGACCAGGTTAAAGTTTGGTGGTGATGGGGGTGGGGTAGCAGATCTAAGTCTCAAATTGAACCCACATCCCCAAATCTAGCTTTAGAAAACAAACAAAATCCAGACCAAATATAAAACAAAACATTTTCCAGCTTAACACCTCCTCACATGTCTAGAAGCAAAGTCTCTTTTCTAAGGGATCTTAACCCCTTCGTGTGCCTTTCCCAACTGTTCTCAAGCTTTCCCGGCGGTACAAGCATCTAACAAAGACTATGAACACCCCACTCCCACACAAGCTTTTTTTTTTTTTTTTTTTTGAACGCAGCATTTCTCGCTGGTTAGTCCCACTGGGAGGAGACAAGGTGTTAAGGCTATGAACACGCCTGCCCTCAGAAATGATCATGTTCAGAAAGGTCAACGCACTTACCTCATTTGTTTATGCAGGGCATAGGCTTCGATCAGAGAGTGGACCATACTGGCCTGAAACAGCATCAAAGAAAGGCAGAGCAGTCTCCTTAAGGTTCAATGTACTGAAATGCCATTAACAACAACAGCCTGCGCGGAGAACTAACTACTTTCTCTCTTCTCCCTTCTGTCACTTTAACAGAATACACTTAAGACAAACACAGAGTCTCAAAATCGCCAAGATTCGAAGCTCCCCAGCTTTACTAACGCAAGTGATGGAATACTCTCTCCTAACAGTTTGTGGTCCAGGACCCCCTATTGGTAACTCCGCTCACCTCTGCGCCAATCCTTCCCCTCCCCCGCCCCCCGCCCCCACTCGAGCGTTGGATGCCCCACTGCGCTCTCTGAAGGTAATGAACCACTTCCTTCTGCTCGGCTTGGCGTGCCTGGCACTGCTAGTTACATTTTTGCTGAAGGTATCCTTCAGTCCAGTTTTCTCGTTTCCTAATGTACTCCCTTTCACACCCTCCCACCCCCATCCCCGCAAACCGTGGTCTTTGATCCAGACCTCTCTTACCCGTTTGGGGACCTTCACAAGGGAGTCGCAGATGCTGACATACTCGGGACTGTAAATATAAACCGGGGGTAGTGAATGCCCACTGTTGGCGGGTTCCTCTGGCATCTCCATCTCCCACTTCCAACCGTCCGCGAGCCAAAGTCTGGAGCCAACAGTTTTCAGACTCAGCCTGAGCTCCAGTTCCTGCTCCTCTGTTCAGCCCCAGCGGTGCTCCCTTGTCAACATTCCCTCCTATTTAGATCGCCGGAGACAGTTTCCCTGGTCCCTCGTCCAACTACAGGGATGGATGGGCCCTTCCAGACCAGATGCCTTCTACTGATGACCACAGTTCAAAAAAGGTGCCTGACAGATATAAAAACCAAATAACTGCCAATTGGGATCAATTTTTTCATGGCACAAGTAGCACGGTCAAAAGTAACCAGCCTTGTTGCCCTACGGGGCCATTTGAAATGAGGTCAGACCAGCTCCAAAGCATGCTGGGAGATGTAGTTTTAAAGGAGTATGGTAACAGAAAGAAACACAGCTAAACACTAAAAAAACGTGGTTTCAAGTTTTGGCGCTAAGAGTCTGAACTCTTTTAAGTTTTCAAACTGCAAATATCATTTAAATATTTAAATAGAGGTAAACTATACATTCAATAGCAGGCAAGACCACCACCCAGCTACATTAGCTAATGGTGCTAAGGCTGAGGATTGTTTGAAATGTTTACAGAGTAAATTTCGTGCTGCAACTTTAGTTCGCTACTTTTCATCACTGTCTGAAAGAGATTAACAGCCTCTCCAATAATCCACTCTGACAAACCCGATGTCACCTTCCTAAAACTGAGACAGGGACTGTGGAGCTTTCATGTGATGAAAAGCAAGGGTTCTCTCCCAAGTAGTGGGAAAACACACCTCCCCCATCCCCCAACACACAGCCACTTTTTCTTTCATTTGCTTCTGAAGCTAAACAACGGTTAGGGCAAATGTTTTAGGTTTGGTGTACAGGGTGTTAGTGTGTCCCCAGGCAGTGTTATTTCCACCAGAAGTTTGGGGGTTCTGGATGCCTACAAGATCTGAGCCTAGCTGGTCAATTCCCAGACTCCCAGCACTCAGACCATCCTCAACTGACACACTGAGGCCTCCGAGACAGGCCCAGATTTGTACTTTCTTTAAAAGACAAGCTTGCTTTAAACTTTTGTTTCGTGATAAGCACTTTGGATATTATCTTAATCCTTTCAACAGTTCTATGACGCAAGCTGTAACATGTCCACTTTGCAGATGTACTTTGGAGGGTAAAAACTATTCTCGGTCACACACTGAGGTAGGAAAACAATCCAAAATTAGCTCTACCTAACACCCAAAACCTAAATACTCCTTTTACTATGTGAATTTGATGCTTCCAGGTTGACTTTCTGCTATACCTGTGGTCAATATTCGATTTAGTATCCCAATACTTAATATTCTTGCAATCTTGAGGTATGTACGTGTGTGTGTGTGTGTGTGTGTGTGTGTGTGTGTGTGTGAGAGAGAGAGAGAGAGAGAGAGAGATATGCATTTGTTCTCCAATTAGAATGGAACAAGTTATGCTTCATTTGTATTTGTCTATAGAACTAGTTCAAAGCACTGTAATCATTCAGTTACCCAAGCACTTCTATGAACTGAGTGCACTATTAAGCACTTCTATGAACTAAGTGTACACTTTAGCTTTGGATTCAAAGATACACTGCACTCTCAGGGAATCTGCATTATAATAGATAAGATAAGGCTACTTCATTTGAAACCATATTAATAACAGAGCCAGATAATGAATGGAGGGCACTTAGCTTACTTAATAGGCATAAAGTACTTAACAATAAATGGTTAAGTAGGATTCTTACTAGCATTTCAGAATATCTTATGAGATGCACAATACTGTGCTTGGTGAGGATGAGAGGGCATGCTGACTGGAAGGAGCAGCTTAGATTTAAAAAAAATACAAAGAACTGTGACAGACAAGATTTCTCAGTAGGTAAAGGTACTTGCTGCTAAGCTTGATGACCTGAATTCAATCTCTGGATTCCACATGGTGGAAAGTGAAAAAATACCTCCTGCAAGTTGTCCTCTGCCTTCCATATGCATGCTCCGTTGCATAGGAGCACCCCCAACACACACAATTAATAACATAGAAACAATCTCAATACAAAGAAGAAAGCTGGAGTTGGTGGCATGTGCCAGCAATCCAAGTATTCAAGAAACAAAGGCAGAAGAGTCACAAGTTTGAGACCAGCCTAGGCCAGCCAGTGCTACTAGTAAAACCCTGTCCCTACATCAAAATAAATAAATCCATGAACAATTTAAAAAAACCCTACTCTATTTTAGTGGAACAGGAAAGTTCATGAAAGGCTTCAATACTAGGCTAATGAAAACATATTTCATCCTTTTCGAAATGGGAATGCGTTTTTGTAGTGCTGGAATTGCAACCCGGGCCCGTGTCTGCCAGGCAAGTGAACTAGACCCAAATTCCTTATAATGTTCAGTAAAATATTCTAGAGCAGCTGTGTGTGTATGAAAATTAGTAACTTGAAAGACTGGAGCAGTGCATGCCACAACGGTCTAGTTATGGAGTGATCAGTGAGTCAAATTAGGCTGCCAGTCTGGGAAGAAAAGGAAACCACAGAGTACAGGGGAAGCTCAGAGGACCGCCTTGCTGCTGGGATAATGGGGAGAGTAAAGGAGATGAAAGTGAGCTGTTGGAAACCTTGGGAAGTTTTCAATCTGGGAGAAGAGAAGGCTACCGGTCCCAGTATAAGAAAGTAGGGTCTTAGTTCAGAGAGAGTGTGTGCTTAATCTGTGCAGTACCGAAAGAAACAAGGCAGTGTGGAGGAAGAACTTAGAGGGCAGTGTAGGGAGAATATTGCTTTCTTTAAAAACCCAGTTATGTTATGGGTTTTTTTGTTGTTGTTGTTTTAATCCCAGGTGTGTGATATAGGGCTGCTTCCGATTGTCCACAGCTGCTAGCTATGATTGTCTTGTGCTCTAGGAGTCTCACACAGACACACACACACACACACACACACACACACACACACACACACACACACACACACACACTTTTCCATACTAAAAAATAGTAAAGATGAAGTTATAAGTGGTTAAGATAGCCAGGGTACTATGGGTGAAATTGGTGACTATAGCTTATAACTTCTGGATATAACTTTCATGTTTTCAAAACTAAATTTCTGATTTCCCCATCCAAGTCCTTTCTAGTCTTTTCTCCATTTTTACACCTGTCCCTGTTGGACAAGCCAGAAACCTAAGGGCTTTCTGCGTCTCTTTCTGCACTTTCACCTGCAGATTCAACCGACCAGCAACTTCTCAGTCCTGTCTCCATTCCTCAGACAAGCCTCAAATGAACCTGCATTCCCCCCACACCCGCCCCAGTTAGCAAAGCTACTACTCCAGTATCTGGCCTTTCCTTCTACTAGTTGGTGTGTATGTACCATTGCGTTTTGTCAGGAGCCATCTAGGATAGGCTAAAAGAATGCAGGTCATTTTCCTGGAGATGACCCACTGCGTTTGCATGGCTGCAATGGGTAAATTCTGAATTGCAGGGCCTTCAGAAATCTCATCTTAGCTTTGATTATTATTGCTGATGTGTGTTTCCTGTCATTATTACATATTCTAATGATTCTTGAGCATTAGCCTACCCTATTGGGTAGCTTTTCTGCAGATCAATGAAAATGTACTCTCTTGTGGTGATGCTATGTAGAAAAATTGATAATTTCATAATTCCTAATAATGATTTTATAGAATTCCTAAATGTATACGAGTAATTTTGAGCCCTAATTAGTATAAAAGCCGCAGTTAGAGTTCTGTAAACCTTCATGTGTCATGGACTAATTGCACTAGGATAGAAAGCAGGCTTCTTCTTACTGACAAGGACAAGACTTCTTTCATTCGGCAATAAAAAGGAAAAGGTTTTTCTTTCACCAGTAGAGAGATGAGGCTTTTTTTTTTCTTTCAGCAATAAAGAGGACAAGGGTTTTTCTTACTTAGGCTTTTTTTTTTCTTTCTTACTTTCAACAATAAAAAGGTAGAAGCTTTTTTTTTTCTCTGAGCAATAAAGGTTAAAGCTTATTTTTCATCCAAAATGAGTGAGATTTTTCTGTGCTGGCACTTACTCAGTGGAACTTGTTCGTGGGACCTTTTGCTCCATCCATCAAAAAATACATACATGTACATGTCTCTCAACACCATCTCTGGTCTCAACTTTCTTAAATATCTATCTAGCTGGCTTTTCTTTCTGCTCTTTGGTGTGAGTGTGTATGTGTGTGCGTGCACGCAGAACTGTTGGGTAGCTGTTTCTTCCAAGATTCAAACACTCCCCCTCCTGCAGGGAAGTTCCTTAAGACAGAAAATAAACAACTTAAAATAGCTTAGGAAGTCTCTGAAACTGACCAGATTCCTTAGGCCAGCTCTCTCCTAAGTGTTTACTCAGCAGTAAACACTGCTGAGTCCCTCGCCAAGTTTCTTGGAAGAAGCAGAGATCAGCCCAACTGCCTGGAAGAATCCAAGACCAGCTGAGCCACCTGAAAAGGACACTCTCCAACTTGTTGAGCTGTCTATAAGCTATACAGCGTGCTCCAGATTTCTAGGCTTTGTGAGCTGTTATCCATGTTGGCATGGGCTTTGGTGATGTGGCTTTGAGTCATTGGTGCCCCTATAAATAACCTCAATAAAACTCAGTGGCTCACAAAGTTTGACTTTGGTGGTATCTGTATGTTGGCCCTTTGTGGGCTCCCTATCTGTCATGAGTAGACTGTTTATTGTGTCTTCCCAGGAAAAGTCTGTCACACAACAAAAGTGCATGCGTATTTCTGGAAGCATAACTTCTCAGGTGCCATTCTCCTTGTTTTTGGTGACATGGTATCTCACTGGCCTGGAACTGGCTGAGTAGGCTATGCTGGTTGGCTAGCGAGCCCCAAGGATCTGCACCCACATCCCCAGCACTGGAATTATATGAGTGTCACCATGCCCAGCTTTTAAAATGTGGGTCTGGGGCTGAATTTAGGTATAACAGTCAGTACTTTACCAACTGAGCTATCATCCCAGACCTTTCCTGTTCTTTTTTTATTGGATATTTTCTTTATTTACATTACAAATGTTATCCCCTTTCCTGGTCTCCCCTATTCCCAGAAGCCCCCTACTCCATCCCCCTCCCTCTGCTTCTATGAGGGTGCTCCCCCACCCAACCTCTCCTGCCTTCCTGCCCTAGCATTTCCCTACACTGGGGCATCAAACCCCCACAGTTCCAAGGGCTACTTCTCCCACTGATGTCCAACAAGGCCATCCTCTGCCACCTATGTGGGGTACCTCCATGCGTACTCTTTGGTTGGTGGTCCAGTCCCCGGGAGCACTGAGGGGCATTTGGCCGGTTGACACTGTTGCTCCCCCCACGGGGCTGCACGCTCCCTCAGCCCCTTCAGCTCTTTCTCTAACTCCTCCATGGGGACCCCACCCTCAGTCCAATGGTTGGCTGTGAGCATCTGCATTGGTATTGGTAAGGATCTGGCAGAGCCTCTCAGGAGACAGCTATATCAGGCTTCTATCAGCAAGTACTTCCCGGCATCTGTAATAGTGTCTGGGATTGGCAACTGTATATGGGATGGATCCCCCAGGTGGGGCAGTCTCTGGATGGCCTTTCCTTCAGTCTCTGCTCCACACTTTGTCTCTGTATTTCCTCCCTTGAGTATTTTCCCCCTTCTGAGAAGCATTGAAGCATCCACATTTTGGTATTCCTTCTTCTTGAGCTTCATATGGTCTGTGAATTGTATCTTGGGTATTCCAAACTTTGGGCTAATATCCACTTATCAGTGAGTACATACCATGTTTGTTCCTTTATGACTGAGTCACTTCACTCAGGATGATATTCTCAAGTTCAATTCATTTGCCTGTGAATTTCATGAAGTCATTGTTTTTAATCGCTAAGTAATATTCCATTGTGTAAATGCACCACATTTTCTGTATCCATTCCTCTGTTGAGGGGCATCTGGGTTCTTTCCAGCTTCTGACTATTATAAATAAGGCTGCTAGAAACATAGTGGAACATGTGTCCTTATTACATGGTGGAACATCTTCTGTGTATATGCCCAGGAGTTGTATAGCTGGGTCCTTAGAAACAGTGATCACGGGAGCAATCAATCATGGGATGTTGTTTATTGTCTTGCTTGTTCCTCATTGTACTACTCACCCTTAATACTTACATGTAATTAAAATGGTATAAAAGCGGATTGGGAAAATTAAATTTGCCTTCAGTCTCAGAATTGACTGGGGTCATGCTGCAGTTTTTGTCTAATTGCCTTTTTTTTTTAATCCTCACTCCTATGCTGGAGAACCTGTTGACTGACTGAGCAGGCTTGGTCAGGTTACTATACACATTATGCATATTGCAAAATCAGCCAAAGATCCTTTCACAGTAAGAAACTTTATGCTGGGACAAACAGGCAATAGGAGAGATGATGACCCTAAACAATTACATGAGTGGCTTTCTCTTTTCATTGCCAAAGGTTGGAATCTTCGAAGTCAGAATGGACAGGACAGTTTCTTTGGCGGGTCTCCCTTTGCTGGCAGAGGCAGGAAAAGGAAAAGGAAAAAGAAAATATAAAGATAGCATTTTACCATTGGCTACCTTTGCTCAGTTCACATCCTCTTCACTGATGCTTCAGCATTCTGAGCCTTGTCTTCCCATCATCTCCTTACATATCTTTCTTGAAGAATACAATACTTATGAATGGGAACTCTAAAGTCAGTACAGGAGTTCAAATCCCAGGACAGTGACTTATTAGCTAATTTACCTTGGGCAGTTTGTTTCAGCCGTCACTGCCTATGTTCTCTCACCTATAGTAAGATGGGGGTATCAGCACTACCTATCTCCAACGTTGACTGCAAAGGTAAGATGACCTATGCACTTGGCAAGAACAAACATAGCATTTATTTTTAAAGACTTATGTCAAACATCTTTAATATGTCCACAAAGTTTTACCTGTTATCTAAATCCCATTCACTGATGTCAAGTACTTCTAGTGCTTTCAGAACAGGTTTTTGGCTTTGAGGTATAGCCTTAAAAGAAATCAGACTCCTACTAGATACAAAGTGATCCTATCATCGACCCTAGAATACTTGTGAGACTGACAAAAAGTGATATTAAAAGTGATGCCAGGTAAAGAAGTATAAATAAGGACTCTAGTGACCAAACCAAGATTGGCAGTTATTTCAATTGGTCAAAAAATAAAGACTAAGGGGCAGAGAGATGGCTTGGTGAGTAAAGTGCTTGCTATGTGAGCATGAGCACCCAGGGAAGAAGCTATGTGAGCATGAGGACCCAGGGAAGAAGCTATGTGAGCATGAGCACCCAGGGAAGAAGCTATGTGAGCAGGAGGACCCAGGGAAGAAGCTATGTGAGCATGAGGACCCAGGGAAGAAGCTATGTGAGCATGAGCACCCAGGGAAGAAGCTATGTGAGCAGGAGCACCCAGGGAAGAAGCTATGTGAGCAGGAGGACCCAGGGAAGAAGCTATGTAAGCATGAGCACCCAGGGAAGAAGCTATGTGAGCATGAGGACCCAGGGAAGAAGCTATGTGAGCATGAGCACCCAGGGAAGAAGCTATGTGAGCAGGAGGACCCAGGGAAGAAGCTATGTGAGCAGGAGGACCCAGGGAAGAAGCTATGTGAGCATGAGGACCCAGGGAAGAAGCTATGTGAGCAGGAGGACCCAGGGAAGAAGCTATGTGAGCATGAGGACTCAGGGAAGAAGCTATGTAAGCATGAGGACCCAGGGAAGAAGCTATGTGAGCAGGAGCACCCAGGGAAGAAGCTATGTGAGCATGAGGACCCAGGGAAGAAGCTATGTGAGCATGAGCACCCAGGGAAGAAGCTATGTGAGCATGAGGACCCAGGGAAGAAGCTATGTAAGCATGAGCACCCAGGGAAGAAGCTATGTAAGCATGAGCACCCAGGGAAGAAGCTATGTAAGCATGAGCACCCAGGGAAGAAGCTATGTGAGCATGAGGACCCAGGGAAGAAGCTATGTAAGCATGAGCACCCAGGGAAGAAGCTATGTGAGCATGAGGACCCAGGGAAGAAGCTATGTGAGCATGAGGACCCAGGGAAGAAGCTATGTGAGCATGAGGACCCAGGGAAGAAGCTATGTAAGCATGAGCACCCAGGGAAGAAGCTATGTGAGCAGGAGCACCCAGGGAAGAAGCTATGTAAGCATGAGCACCCAGGGAAGAAGCTATGTGAGCAGGAGGACCCAGGGAAGAAGCTATGTGAGCAGGAGCACCCAGGGAAGAAGCTATGTGAGCATGAGCACCCAGGGAAGAAGCTATGTGAGCATGAGGACCCAGGGAAGAAGCTGGCATGGTGCTGGGCACCCAGACAAAAGGATGCTTGAGGTTCACTGACCAGTCAGCCTCATCTAACTAGTATGTCCCAGGCAGGGCATGTAGAAACCCTGTTCATCTTTGGTGGATACATACTCACTTGTTATAGAAATGGTTAGTGAGATTTCTGTTTTGCTTTTTGTTTTCTAAGACAAGGTATCTCTATGTGGTCCTGGCTGTCCTGGAACTCACTCTGTAGACCAGGCTGGCCTCAAACTCACAGAGAGCCACCTGCCTCTGCCTCCCAAGTCCTAGGATTAAAGGCATGTGCTTCTACCACCAAGTTCAAGCCAATGAATATTTTAAACAATATGTGAAATATTGAGAATACTTAGGAGAGCAAACTATTTAGTTTTCTAATAGTTTAGAAATACCACTTATATAGAGTTGAAATAGAGTAAGCACCCATCTTATGTTTTTAGTGAGCAGTCTGTCTAAAGATAGCACTAAACCTGTGGCTTTTTTATATATGATATATGATGTATGATAATGTACAGTATATAAATGTTAGTCTTATTTGACCCAGTTGAGTATACTGTATAGCAAAACGTTATGTGAAATAATCATGAATTAGCTTCAGTCACAAACCAGATAAGCTTTTGTGCAGTAACACCAGACATAGTCATTTCTTAGTGTTTATTCTAACTTCAAGACATTATGTGTTTTTAAAAAGTTCTAGCACACTTTTCTTCATGTTAACAGTCTTAAAATGAACAAAACGCCAGTAATATTTTCTGAAAAGTTACTTTAAAAATTAAATAGCATGGTGTGAGCATTAAATCCACAGGCAAATCCGTAACTCCAGAGAAAGATAAGCATCAGTGTCAACCGTAAAGCAGAGGTTCTCAAAGAAGTGGTAGCTCCCGCCCACAGTGCTTGGGGTACACTTACAGGCCATGAACACACACACAGGCACAAAACGGGCTGTACAGTCTCCTCAGAAGTGGTGAGAAAGCCCCTCCCTGTGTTTATATGGTTTGTGAGAGGGGAGAGGTGGCCCGGCAGCCGTTTGCATCCCCTGCCTGTCTGCTAGCACGCTGCACTTAGCCAGGGAGCTCAGAAGACTCCTCACTCTGTGACTGTTTGGAGCTCACTGCCCCTTTAGCCCCATTACTGTTCTGGGAGAAAACCCTTAACATTTGGAGGGAAAGGGGAGTAGGAAATTCTCTGGGTAGAAACAAGGAAAACCAGGAGAAACCTCTGTCAAGTCAGGCTACCTACACAGCGAAGCAGACAATAGGCCAGAAGGGATATTTCTACTACCCTTCGAGTGTCAGCCTGAGACCAGCCACGCCACTCTCTCACACATGCACAACATGCTTTCAAATGTTTTTGAGACACAACCTCATACCCACACTGCCCTGAAACTTGCTATGTATCCCAGGCTGGCTTTGAATTCATGATCCTCCTGCCTCAGCTTCTCAAGCAGCAAGTATGACCAGGCTTGCTTTGCAATAAATATTATTTACATTCTTATTCAGTCCATCCATGTAGAGACAGACAGACAGATCAAAAATGCTTACAAATTATTTAACCACTTACAAGCACATTCAGAGATATGTATAACAATAGATATTTGGCCACAGTTACCAAGATTAAAGGTTGTAAGTACTAGAATTAAAAAGTCAAACCATGTAAATGAGAGACTTGAGGAATGAATGTGGAGAGAGCTAGGGGTAGCCGGATGTGCTGGGGACTGAATGAGAAGGAATACCAAGGTCCTGGAAAGGGGCATTCAGTAGGGCAGCCCCAGAGTGGACGGGTGGTTTCTCTTTGCTTAAGATAGGCTTCAGTTACTCTCTGTGTTGTGTGTGGCTACACTCCAGAGGCAAGGATTTGGTGTCTAAGGCTGTCCACAAGCAACCTACCTGCCTCTGATGTTCTCTCGGCCCCCTATGTGTAAAGCACTACCTACAGAACTTCTTTCCCTTCCTCTCTGGAATTAGGCTTCTGGCTTCTTTTCTCTGGGTTATTCCAAGTATTAACACAGAAATTCTTAAACTTCCATGTGAGCTTACATATTTTAATATTTCACCACAGAGACAGTAGGCATTGTGGACAGATATAGAAAGAACAATGAAAGGCAATGCTTCTACAAAACACCCACTCTTTCCCCACTCAGAGCAAAGCAGCCTTTGAGTGAAGAAGGAAGCCATGATGTGGTACTGGCTTTTCCTAAGTAAAGGCACTTAGAGTCGACAGTTCCAATTTACAGCAGCACGAAATCCAACTTAGCATCTACTCTCTTGAAATGATGGCCTAATCAATACCCACCACTCATATACACACGTAAAAACCAACAAATAAGAAAACCAACTTACAGGAATAAGTTATTAATACCTACTCCCCAATAGGAGTTTAAAAACTAAGCCACTAACAGCTCTACAGAATCAACGCACATGCAGACTTCTATGAACCACAAAAGTAGGGATAGTGACTGCAGGCGCAGTTGAACCTTCGCTCTGGAGTCAAGTCTCCAGATAGGGCTTCGCTCTGGAGTCAAGTCTCCAGATAGGGCTTCTTTTCTTCAAAAGTAGTGAGATCGTCAGCAAAGTTCTCTCTTCCTAGGAGGGATGGGGCAGGAAAAGGGCCTGGGGGAGTGATCAGGTGTTAACATGTCAGTTCCATGCACAATCAACCAGACGGGCTAGCTACTGAAGTGTTCTAACAGGCAGAACCCACAGCCCTCACTGCATGGCACAGAGGCTGTGTGGCAGAAACTCCTGCACGTAGGTGGCAGCTGCCTTGGAGAGGTAGGTCATGGTGCCAAATCTGCCACTGGGTGCACTGTCATACAGGAGAGTACAGATGCCAGATGCAGGATCCTTTGCCAACATGGTATCATCTGCGCCGAGGGTTTTCTATTTGGTTTAAAAGGGTGGGAAAACAGAGTGAAAGGGAAAATTACTGATCCTACTGAGTCAAACTCTAATTAGTGTGCCTCTGAGCTTCCTCCCCAGCACCATTTCTCTGGCTGTTTAACCAGAAGGGGACATGAAGGGTTGTGCAGGATGGATATGAACTTCTATACATAGCACTTGTCACTAGACTCCCGAAATTATTTTAATTACTATTTAGAATTTTCTATTATAAAGCATTTTCAAAATAAAATATCAATTAAAATTTGATTAAGTGAGTCACATTTGCTAATAACATCCTCTGTTATTAGCACTTGGAGAGAACCCTAGTGAGACTATATT
Source organism: Mus musculus (assembly GCF_000001635.26). NCBI lineage: Eukaryota > Metazoa > Chordata > Mammalia > Rodentia > Muridae > Mus > Mus musculus. Next base: position 102,516,555 of record NC_000086.7, read on the forward strand.
GGGATCCCCCACCTTGGGTCTTTCATATTTTGTTTGGATACTTCTGTCTTCTCTCACAGTGGTTAAGAGAAGGAAATACCTGTTATAGGTTTTGGGTCTCCTGTAGCTAAAGCCGGTCTTGAACTTACTAAATAGCTGAGCCTGGCTTTGGTCTCCCAATCCTCTGGCCTCCAAACTCCTAGATGCAGTGATTGCAGGTGTATTCCACATTGGACAACCTACCTGTTCTTGAAGGAACAAGTCGTTGGCAATATGAACTATTTTCTCCACAGCAATGATGCTCCCAATGCTATGAATTTCAATATCTGCCAGCATGGTGAGAACAAGGATGGCTTCAACCAGAAGTTGGCGGTATTCTGGCTGAGGGACACGATTCAGGACAGACTCCACATGGACAGAGAATTTAATCTCACCTGGGGTCATCTGTGACAGAAAAAGAAACAAATCACTTTCTAAGATCCCATCACCCAAGAACATGAATCCTTTCCTTTGAAAAGCCGTAAAAAGCCCTGTAAGTACAATATGGCTTCAGCCCCTTTAATGAAATGGTATAAATTGGCTTAATCAATTTGGAAGGCAATTTGGTAATGCATAATAAGAGTCATAAAAGTATAACTGTCCTATAACCTAAAATATTATTTCTGGGACTCTGCTCAAAGAAAATAATCCAGAGGAAAAAAGGCTCATGCTTGCATGGCACAGCAGTTTGCCAAGTGAGCTGGCTCGCCAGCACCGTATTATTACTGTCTACTGTCCCCATTCCAGCTTTACCTCCTCCATGCAGTGCACTCAGCTGATTTATAAATCAGTGTTAATTCAATAACTAATAACTGAAAAATTTCAGATGGCAAGCTTTCTCTCATGTAAATAGAAAAGACAGAACCTTACCTCCCTAGTGGTTGAAGAGGGAAGAACAAAACCTTCCACAGAAAGCCCATGACACTGCGAAATAGAAAAACCAGTTATTACCAGAGATGAGCTAACAACTGGGAGGCCAGGAGGAGAGACCTCATATTTCTAAGTGTACTTCAAAGGCTGGCAAGATGGCTCACACCCCCATGCAAGTCCAATGACATGACTTTACTCCCATAATCCCAAGTAAAGGAGGAAAGGAGAACACAATCCACAAAGTTGTTCTCTAACCTCTACATGTATGCTATGGCATGAGCTCCACACCATCATGTATACGTATACACACACACATACACACACACAAAATTTATTTTAAGAAATTAAATGGATCTTCAGGAGACTTAGGCTGTAAAAATGACTCACATTATACATTTATGTACAATGACCCATTCCTACTCGTTCTAGTTGAGTCCCTCATTGTTGGGCACTGCTGATTAAGGTCAAAGTCTAATTGTTCTGATAGCCTTCTGAGCTTGGCAAAACTGGAGGACTCCCTTTACCAGCAGGGCTTCTCCTTCTCTGACACTGTGTGGGGAGTCCTGGGACCCACCCGTTTTGAACGTTACCAAGAAAAGCTGTGGACTGCAGAACAGGGTTCTGTCCCATCCTCCCCCTCTGCTGTGCAATGGCACCTCAACACCATAGGGAAGAAGAGGAAAAACGTATGCCACACCTATCAATATGCTTATCCTGTCCTATTTTCCCACCTTTTTTTTTTAACATTTTAGATATATTATTTGCTGTTTATTACTTATTGTGAGTAATATAAGCTCCACAAGGACAGAATTGTTGGCTATTTTGTCTTTTGTAATGGGAATGACCAGAAGACACTCTGGTGCATAGCAGATACTCAATAAATATTATCATTGTCATTATTTGACACATGGTTACATGTAACGTAATCTTATGTAAAATTCACTATGTGGCTGAGGCTGCTCTTGGACACTGGAAGTTCTGCCTTCACCTTCTCAGTGCTTTCAAGTACAGGTGTGAAGCACCATACCTGGATCAATAGATAACACAAGCAACTCTCTGCCTTTCTCTAGCATATGAACTCAACTATTAAAAAGCAGTGGAAATTAATCAGTTATTTTAGATTTTATAGAAGTCAAAACACTATAGAAAACAACCACACATGACCAACAGGTTTACCGACTCTGTTGGACCATTACGTGTTATATTCCGGATTCTAAGTAATCTCCGTACATTCAATTGCCAGCTTTGAAACATGTAAAAATTATTGTTACTTTCATGTCTGGAAAAGCATGGGTTTAACTTCTTTAAGACACCAAGTCTAGGTTTTGACTCTGCCAAAAAATACCCATTCTTCCTTGGCAGACTTACCCAGTCCTTTGTTATTCCTACAACATCCTTTTCAAACATGTATTTGTGTGTGGTGGTGGTCAGGGCAGGCACAAGTAAACAAATGTGTGGAAGTCAGAGGGGTACTTGCAGGAGTTAGTTCTTGTTTTCCATCATGTGGGTCCCTGGATGGAACTCAGATGGTTAGTCATGGTGGGTGGCAAGAATCGTTTTGCCTGCCTTGTGGTTAGGGATCTTTATTACAAATCATTTCGGCTGTGTATGGCCTTGTAGAACAGTTGCTTTGAAGGAAGACTATTCAACTCCTTGATGATAAAGAATACATGTTCTTATGTGGACAGAGCACCTAATACATGTCTATTACTATGTTGAATTGTGGTAATCCATGAATAACTGGAGAGAGAAAATATATACTATCTCTATGTGGTCTCTATCATGTTATAATAGCTGTAACAGAGCAGACTCCAAGTAATTGATAAAATGAAGGTCCCTAGAGCAAAGCCTCTGAGGAATCAACTTTTGCTGTTTCTAATATGTCCCTGGAAGATCACTGTCCTGGCAGGGTCAAAACCTACCTCAAGATTATGATGCCATTGGTGAAATATTTCAAGAAAAAAGATTGTATTTGTATAAATGAGACCAGTCAATGAGCACTATGGTCTTCCTGGCCCTGTAAAAATTAGCATCACCATAATGGTGTGATATGCCCTTACATGTCTATTAGAAAATAATAAGAAGAAATAGTAGCTACACCAAGAGTTTTATCTAGGCCTGGTGTGGTGGTACATCTCAGCAATCTTAGCACTCCAAGAAACTGAGGTGGGAGGATCTTGAATTGGAGGCCAGCCTGGACAATAACAAACCCTGTCTCAAAACAAATTATTCAGAGCTGGAGAGATGGCTCAAAGGTTAAAAGCAGTTACTAGTTGTGATGGTTTCTATAAGCTCAGGCCAGGGAGTAGCACTATTAGAAGGTGTGACCCTGTTGGAGTAGGTGTGGCCTTTTTGGAGTAGGTGTGTCACTGTGGGCTATAAAACCCTCATCTTAGCTGCCTGGCATCCAGTATTCTGCTAGCAGCCTTCAGATGAAGATGTACAATTCTCAGCTCCATCTGCACCATGCTATCCTGGATGCTGCCATGTTCCTGCCTTGATGATAATGGATTGAATTTCTAAACTGTAGGTCAGCCCCAACTATATATTGTTCTTTTAAGAGTTTCTTAGGCCATCACGTCTGTTGACAGTAGTAAAACCCTAACTAAGACACTAGTCTTGCAGAAGACCCCGCCCACATGATGGTTCACAACTAACTGCCTGTAACTCCAATTCCAAGAGAGTTGATGCCAACTTCTGACTTCTGCTGGAACTTCATGAACATATGTATACACAGGCACATATACATATAAAATAAGCACATATACCCATAAAAACAAAAAGCAAAAACAAAATCAAACAACAAGCCATCTTCATCAACAACAAGAGCATCATTGTGGCTTTCCATTTGTTCAGTGGTATTCATCTAAGAAAGCATAGAAGTAAGAGCTGCCTGTACAAACTCCCCACATAGGTCATTTGTTTTCTTGTAGTGACATATAAAGATGAATAGCTGAGAGATACAAATAACATCTCCACTTTCATAATACCAACAAAGAAAGCGAGCTACTTAGCAGCACATTATTGACTGGCAGCAAATGTGTTGCAATATCCTACAATGTTCAACTATAGCACAAAGCAGAGAGGTTATGATTTTTAAAATCTTATTTGAAACAACACATTGTAACAATAAGGAAATTAGACTAAAATTATTAATGTCACAATAAATCAATTGCTTTGTGTTTTTGTCTATACTTTATCTGAGCATTTCATCTCTATATAATTACAACCATGCTATGATTATGTCACGTTAGCTAGACAGATTCAGACGTTCAAGAGGGGAATAAAGAATAACACTGTGTTATACTCACTTTCTGCAAAATTTTCCATACTTTTTGATAAAATCCAATTGGTACTCTATTTAGTGCTCCATCTAGCCTTCTCCTGCGTTGCCACTGGCCTTGACGACTATCTTTAGATGTCTGATGATCACACACCGTAGGAAAGGATCCACTACTTGCAGCAATACAGGCTGCAGGGGACTTGGGAGAAGAACAAATGTAAATCAAAAGTGACCTCTTACCCTGTGATTGAGGATAATACTGCTATATTTTAATTTCAAAACCTAAACGTTGTAAACAGTGTGTAACCCAGTGAATTGTAAATACTCCATAGAAGGACGAAGCACACACTAAATGACAGAGCCAATGGGATGACATGACTGTAAAGCTAGTCAACCTCTGTACAGCTTGCAGTGCTGTAACTCTGTATAGTCTCTGAAGTGCCTGGGGGGGGGCGGTAACCAAGGGGACCTCCACCCTCTCAGAAAAGGAAAGAGGGGCTGGGGGAGGGGCTGTGTGAGGAGGGAACCAGGAGATAATCATTGGAATGTAAAGTGAATAAATAAGTAAGTTAATGAAAAAATAAATAATTTATTTCTTTTATTTTTGAGATTATAACATAATTCTTTCATTTCCCCCTTCCTCCCCCCAAACCCTCCCATATATCCTTCCTTGCTCTTTTTCAAATTCATGGCCTTTTTCCATTAATTCTTATCCCATACATATACACAAGAATAATTTGCTCAGTCTGTACAATGATACTTCTATGAGTGTACTCAAGGCTGACCATTTGGTATTGGGTAACTAACTGGTGTGATGTTCCCTGGGGAAATCATTATATACAGCACTCTGGTGATTCAGAATAACAACCATAAAAATGCCAGCAACACATTCCCAACTGTCTGCTTATCTGGCTTTATCTGTTTAACGTCTAGCTGCTCTCTGGTTTTGTTTGTCACTTTTATGACTATTAACACAAGCCTCTGTATGTTACTTTTCTACTGCTGAGATAAAACACCATGACTACACCAACTTCTAAAAGAAACCATTTAATTGGGCTTATAAATACACCCTCAGGACTATCATTAATGATAGAGCAGGTTACACATATTTTTAAAAGATGAGATCTGTTTAAACAGTAGAAGACAACAGTCTGATGAAAAAAAAATACTAAGAAAATGATCAATTCCTTTTTAAAACAGTATTGAAAAAAATAGGTCCAGGCTTGCTGGTGCACACCTTTAATCACAGTACTTGGGAGGCAGAGACAGGTGGATCTTTGTGAGTTTGAGGCCAACTTGGTCTACATAGTGACTTTCAGGACAGGCAGGGCTACATACAGAGATCCTGCCTTTATTTTTTTTTTAAAGAAACATGAGGCCAAACTGTATGAATAAATATAACAAAGCATGTCTGAGAACTCTAAAATATACTGAAATAAACTACTTAAACAAATGGAAGGAAACCCATGGATCAGAGGACGTTAGTAAGAGAGTAATTTTGATCCACAGATTGAACACAGCCTTTATCAAAGTCCCAGTTGAATTCTTGGCAGAAATGAACAAGTGAATTCTAAAATTCCTGTGAAAATTTAAGGAACCTATGCTATCCAATACAATCTTTAAAAAGGAAGAAAAAAGTATGAAGACTCATAGAGTTCAATTTCATAATGCACTGTACAAAGCTGTAGTAATTACTGACATAGGATCGACCCACAGATCAATTGCACAAATCAATTGCAGATCAATAGCACAAAATTCAGAAATAAATCAATCACATTTTGTTTAATTAATCTTCAATAAAAGTTTCAGAAGAATTAAATGGGAGCAAAAATAATCTTTTAAACAAATGGCGCTGAACAACTGGATATCCACATGGCAGAGAATGAAGTAGCACACTATTTAACACTATGCAAAAAAGTGGGAATCCCATTGGAATTTTGGCAAAAAGAAAGAAAGGGAAGACAAAGAGCCTCAAACCAAATAAAAAACACAAAAAGGGAAATCAAAACAAACAAGCAAAAGACCAATAAGATAAAACCAAAACAAAATAAAACAAAAAGCTCATACTCAAACTGAAGAAAACAGCCCTCCTCCCAAATAAAATAAAAAAAATCCTCCAAAAAGCCCATGGAGTTGATTTTGTATTTGCATGGGGCCTGCCCTGGAGAGTGTTAAAAAACAGTCAGCACAGCAGACCAGACCAGAAGACAAGTGTGCTGTTTTTGAAAAGTCATTTGTTACAGGCTTGGTACTTCATCTGGAGTCTGGAAATGTGGGCGTTCAGATGGATATCACCATTCCTCAAACTAATCACCACTCATAAATTGCTTGTATCGACACTAGTTTATTTAGAACACCTTCTTTCCTCCTGGGAGTCTAGAGTTTGGGGAATGCCAGACAGAGGCTCTCTTTATGACTAGCTCCAAAGACCCTAGGTACTGTGCTGGGTCTTTAATTAGCTATTTCGGTTATCAGCACTTCACCTGCTGTAACTAGTCATTTACAGGAGGAATTTTAGTACATCCTATAGATGGCTCTGCTGGGGAGTACTCCTAGAATCTTGTGTGCTTTTCTATGGGTTTCACCCAGTACACCCTTTTCTTTTGCTGATTTTGTTGTTAAGTCTTTTAATGTGTGATTAATCCTGTGACTCCTACTAAATTGCTGAAGCTGTGGATAGTTTTAGGGAATTTCACCTCCCAATATAATCATAGTCTCAAATGTACGAGCTAAAACAATTTTAACAAAGCCCTTAGAAGAAAAAAATAGCACTAAATTTTTGTAGTGTTGATTTAGGTAAAGCCTTCTTTGATAGGAACAATAAAAGAAAAAATAGAAAAACTGACCTCTGATAAAACAGACCTCTTCAAAGAACATCAGTAAGAATAAAAATATTCTGTAAGGATGTTATATTTAGAATATATAAAGAATCCTTGTAACTCCCAAATATAAAACACACAATTAAAAATGGGTAAAGAATCAGGGAAATGCAAATTAAAGCTACTCTGAAATTCTACCTTATCAGTTAATTGGCTGTATACATGTAAGTGTAAATGTGGGTCTTGGTCATGAAACTATAAAGGAGACAATGAGAGGAAAAGGGGGTGCTGAGGGAGGAGAGGAAGGGAGACAACAGGTGACATGAAAGTGGAAAAGAGACTACAGGAGATAGAAGGGTACAAAGGGGAAGGGAGATGGGCAAGGGAGGCGAAGAGAACGAGGAACAAAAGCAAAGGATGTTTGAAAAATGTCACAATGAAACATAATCTTTGTATGCTAATTAAAATAATGGGCAGATGATAGAAATAAAATATTTCTTCAAACATAAGCAAATGGCCATATCAATATCATTGTGCACAGAGCTATGATAAAACAAGACCCCACTAGGATGGCCAACAACAAAAGAAAGACAAGAATAAGCACTGGGGAGGGGGTGAGGAAATTAAAATGCTTACACAATGGGATGTGAAGAAGTTCAGCTCTGCAGAAGTCTAATAGTTCCTAAAAATGCTAAACAATTATCCTAACCCTCTGCATTGGTTAAGACTGATTGGGATTTCATAAAATTACAAAGCTTCTGTAAGGCAAAGGGCACTGTCAACAGAACAAACCAGCAACCTACAGACTGGGAAAAGATCTTTAGTAACCCTACATACGATAGAGGGCTAATATCCAATATATACAAAGAACTCAAGAAGTTAGACTACAAAGAACCAAATAACCCTATTTAAAAATGGAGAACAGGGCTGGAGAGATGGCTCAGTGGTTAAGAGCACCGACTGCTCTTCCATAGGTCCTCAGTTCAATTCCCAGCAACCACATGGTGGCTCACAACCATCTGTAATGGGGTCTGGTGCCTTCTTCTGGTGTGTCTGAAGAGAACAATGGTGGGGTACTCATATGTATACAATAAATAAATGAATCTTTAAAAGAATGGAGAACAGAGAATTCTCAACTGAGGAAACTGGAATGGCTGAGAAGCACCTAAAGAAATGTTCAACATCTTTAGTCACCAGGGAAATGAAAATCAAAACGATCCTTAGATTCTACCTCATGCCAGTCAGAATGGCTAAGATCAAAAACTCAGGTGACAGCGGATGCTGGAGAGGATGTGGAGAAAGAGAAACACTCCTCCATTGATGGTGGGATTGCAAGATGGTACAACCACTCTGGAAATCAGTCTGGAGGTTCCTCAGAAAATTGGAAATAGATCTATCTGAGGACCCAGATATACCACTCTTGGGAATATACCCAAAGGATGCTCCAACATGTAATAAGGACACATGCTCCACTATGTCCATAGCAGCCTTATTTATAATAGCCAGAAGCTGGAAAGAACCCAGATGTCCCTCAACAGAAGAATGGATACAGGAAATGTGGTATATTTACACAATGGAGTACTACTCAGCTATTAAAAACAATGACTTCATGAAATTCTTAGGCAAATGGATAGAACTGGAAAATATCATCCTGAGTGAGGTAACTCAGACCCAAAAGGACATGCATGCTATGCACTCACTGATAAGTGGATATTAGCCTAAAAGTTCAGAATACCCAAGTTACAATTCACAGACCACATGAAGTTCAAGAAGAAGGAAGACTAAAGTGTGGATACTTCGGTCCTTCTTAGATAGGGGGTCAAAATACCCATGGGAGGAGATACAGAGACAATGTTTGGAGCAGAAACTGAAGGAAAAGCCATCCAGTAACTGTCCCACCTGGAGATCCATCCCATATACCGTTCCCAAATCCAGACACTATGGTGGATGCCAAAAAGTGCTTGCTGACAGGAGCCTCATATAGCTGTCTCCTGAGAGGCTCTGCCAGTGCCTGACAAATACAGAAGTGGATGCTCATAGCCAACCATTGGACTGAGAACAGGGTCCCCACTGGAGGAGCTAGAGAAAGGACCCAAGGAACTGAAGGAGTTTCCAGCCCCCTAGGAGGAACAACAATATGAACTAACCAGTACCCCCAGAGCTCCCAGGGAGTAAATCACCAACCAAAGAGTACAGATGGAGTGACCCATGGCTCCAGCTGCATATGTAGCAGAGGATGGCCTAGTTAGTCATAAGTGGGAGGAGAGGCCCTTGGTCCTGTGAAGGCTCAATGCCACAGTGTAGGGGAATGCCAGGGGCAGGAAGCAAGAGTGGATGGGTTGGTGAGCAGGGGGAGGGGGGACGGGATAGGGGGTTTTCGGAGGGGAAATGAGGAAAGGGGATAACATTTGAAATAAAGAAAATATAATAATAATAGTAGTAGTAGTAGTAGTAGTAGTAGTAGTAGTAAAGAAAAGCATTCCATTGGTTAGGGCAAAAATGGAGAGGATGTGAAGTGGAGAGGCGCATGTGTTGGCAGTGGCTGGGAAGAGTGGAAGGGAGTGTTGGGGATAGCCATAATCAAGATACATTGGTTATATGTATGCAGTTATAAAAAAAAAGAAAATTGTAAAATTCTAGGTTTTAAAAAGGAGCAAAGGAGCTGAGAACCAGCATTCGCCTGTCTCCTAACTGTGGGTTCAATGTGACCGGATGCTTCATGATCCTGTTGCCATGTTTCCCCTCACATGGTGGACTATGCCCTCAAACTGTGAGCCAAAATACACCTTTTAACTTTTTATAAGTTACTTTTTAGGTATTTTTGTCATAGCACACAGAAAAGTAACTAATACAGCCCCATAGAAATAGATGTGAGAGAAATGAGAAATACACATGTCATTTTGGAAGAGGAACTCTCAAACACAAAACTGTTTCCATAACATTGGGCTGTAGCAAAGTCTGTAGTGCATTTTCTTAATTAGTGATTGCTAGAGAAAGGCATAGACCTTTGTGTGTGGTGCCATCCCTGGGGAGGTGGTCCTGGACTATATAAAAACCAGGTTGAGCAAAGCCAGTAAGCAGAACTCTTCCCTGGTCTCTACATCAGCTTCTGTCTCCAGATTCCTGCCTCGTTTGATTTTGAAATCTTGCCCTGACTTCCCTCAAGGATGGACTGCAATTGGACTGTGATGTAAGATAAAATAATCCTCTTAAAGTTGCTTTTGGTGTTTTAATTACAGCACATATCTGTGTAATTACAGACACATATCTATGTAGAAATCTATACATAAAGGTTTATATCGACATTATCAACAGATAGAGAGAATGTGCAATAAAAAGGAATCAAATAGCAATGTGTGTGATGATATAAAAACTCTGAAAAATTAAGCTAAATAAAGGAGAAAATTCATTGGTTAAAATGATTATTTGACAGATTAGATTCAGAAATAAAGAAAAAATGAAGGGTGAAAGAAATATTTTCTAGGAAAACAATTTCTGTCATTTTAATTTCCTAAATCACTAATGATCTTACTATTAACATGGAAATCACAAAGCTGGCCAATTCTTCTTAATCTAACACTTAAAGTTAGCCAAAATATTATTTCTAATAGCTCTCTTCTTCAATTTGTGAGAAATGAAATCATAACTTGCTATGATTTAAACCAAAATATATATGATTAAAGTATATCTTATGTATAAGAAAATGTCATAACCAAACTCATTACTTCATAGCTTAGTATGTTCTGATGAAGTGGATAAAACAAAGATGAAAGGAATTTAATTAGAAAAGAATCTTCCTCAATTGTGAGCATCATTGTATCATTTTCATTTTGTTCAACACCATATCTCCCATACATGACATAAAGTTGGCATTTAGTTCATTCACTAACTGGATTACATCTCAGGGGACCAGCTACAACAGAGTACCTTTGAAATTTAAGTGCCTCAGAATTTCCTAAAGAGCGCATTAGAACAGACTGCTGGGCCTTAGCATCACTAGGATACAGACCAAAATTCGGATTTTCAAATAAATTCCAAACTAATGTTCATGTTGTCTAGTCCACTGTTAGATGCACAGGGATGCACACTTGCAACAGCTCAAAGAATGAATATACACAGAACAACTACTTATTACATTGTTTTATTTTCTTCCTAAAAGAAAGTGATTGAACCCCCTTTCCTAACTTACCAGGAAAGAAACAGACCTCTCCCTTTTGTAGGAACTTCTTTCATAGTCATGTTACTTCTGGATCCATTTATTTATTTAGGTTTTTAGCTTTAGATTTATTTTGTGTGTATAAATAGCTACCACAGGAGTACTTGAAAGTTACAGATGGCTGTGAACATGGATGGTGGGAATGGAATGCAGGTCTTCTGCAAGAGCAACAAATGTTCTTAACCACTGAGCCATCTCTCTAGCCCCCAATTTGGTTTTATAATAGTCAAATACTATGTTATGATCTACATACCATTATATCAAAACACTTGTGAATGAAACATGAGATAACATAAAAGGAGTTACCAGAAAGGATGGCGACATCAAATCTACACCCGAGGGATGACCACCACTAGTCTATAAAAGAAATTGAGAAAGTAATTTTTTTTAAAGAGGTGAGATAAGGCAAGCATTATTTGTGTCTAAAAAAGCTATTAGTAGTAGTATACTACATGTTATCATTAAAAGCCCAAGAAATAAGTTTCCTCTAAATGCCATGGTAAAGGGTAAAATAAATGAAAAACTACCCTGAAATAACTTCGTCTAGAAATTAAAGTTCTGGTAAATAGCAGAAAAGAATGCAAAATACCACATAGGCATGTAAGGATGGAAAGCGATGCTATAAATAAAAAAGTAATGATAACGGAGTCTTCCCTATCCTCTAAATTATAGTCTTAAGCATTTGGGCTCCATTGAAGACCTGTAGGTACTGAATGTGTAGGAGAAAAACCTTGAGTAGCTGGAAAGGTGGACTTTAATCTAGATGGCAACAAGGACTTTGAGTTCCAATAATATAAAAAAATCGTGGCTAAGATCAAAAATTCAGGTGACAGCAGATGCTGGCGTGGATGTGGAGAAAGAGGAACACTCCTCCATTGTTGGTGGGATTGCAGGCTTGTACAACCACTCTGGAAATCAGTCTGGCGGTTCCTCAGAAAACTGGACATAGTACTACCGGAGGATCCAGCAATACCTCTCCTGGGCATATATCCAGAAGATGCCCCAACTGGTAAGAAGGACACATGCTCCACTATGTTCATAGCAGCCTTATTTATAATAGCCAGAAGCTGGAAGGAACCCAGATGCCCCTCAACAGAGGAATGGATACAGAAAATGTGGTACATCTACACAATGGAGTACTACTCAGCTATTAAAAAGAATGAATTTATGAAATTCCTAGCCAAATGGATGGACCTGGAGGGCATCATCCTGAGTGAGGTAACACATTCACAAAGGAACTCACACAATATGTACTCACTGATAAGTGGATATTAGCCCAAAACCTAGGATATCCAAGATATAAGATACAATTTCCTAAACACATGAAACTCAAGAAAAATGAAGACTGAAGTGTGGACACTATGCCCCTCCTTAGAAGTGGGAACAAAACACCCTTGGAAGGAGGTACAGAGACAAAGTTTGGAGCTGAGATAAAAAGATGGACCATGTAGAGACTGCCATATCCGGGGATCCATCCCATAATCAGCTTCCAAATGCTGACACCATTGCATACACTAGCAAGATTATGCTGAAAGGACCCTGATATAGCTGTCTCTTGTCAGAGTATGCCTGGGCCTAGCAAACATAGAAGTGGATGCTCACAGTCGGCTATTGGATGGATCACATGGCCCCCAATGAAGGAGCTAGAGAAAGTACCCAAGAAGCTAAAGGGATCTGCAACCCTATAGGTGGAACAACATTATGAGCTAACCAGTACCCCGGAGCTCTTGACTCTAGCTGCATATGTATCAAAAGATGGCCTAGGCGGCCATCACTGGAAAGAGAGGCCCATTGGACATGCAAACTTTATATGCCCCAGTACAGGGGAACGCCAGGGCCAAAAAAGGAGACTGGGTGGGTAGGGGAGTGGGGGTAGGTGGCTATGGGGGACTTTTGGTATAGCATTGGAAATGTAAATGAGCTAAATACCTAATAAAAAAATGAAAAAAAAATCGTAAGTAATACCAGATGTCTATAAAAAAAAACCAAACAAACCTATAATGTGAGCTGGGTGTGATGGTACACACATTTAATCCCAGAAGTCTACAGGCAGAGGCAGGCAGGTTTCTGTGAGTTTAAAGGCTTGCCTGAGCTACATATTGAGTTCCAGGATAGTCAGGTTACCTATAGAGACCTTGTTGCAACAAAACAAAACAAATCCCAAAACTATAATGCACTTAGCCTATCACCCTCAACCAAAACAAGGATTATTACCCAATCACACCAATGAACAATTATTTAGCACTGAAGTTGTCCTTTCCACTTTCAAATAGGAAAATGTTCAGATAAAAAAAAAGTTACCTAGCAAGAACTGTAGCATGCGATTTTTTTTTCTTTTAAAATATATTTGGTATTTTATTTGTATGTCATGTGTATATGTGTGTGTTGCTTATATGTATATCTGTGGACCACATGCATGTAGTGTTTGTGGAGGCCAGAAAGGGTGCCAGATTCCCTGAGTCTGGAGTAACAGATGCTATGAGCCATCATGTGGGTGCTAGGGACTGAACTCAGGACCTCTGGATGAGCAGCCAGTGCTCTTAACCACCGAGCCATCTCTCCAGCCCATCTTCTTATATCAGTCTTCCCCTTGCATAAAATACAAACACTAAAGGATATTTAAGGAAGGTACCCAAACTTCCTTCAAAATTAATCTTCAAGAACTCTCCTAAATGGTTTCAGAGCTCCCCTTTAAAGAAACAAAATCTTCATTTGCTTCTTCTCTCCATGAGGCTTTAATGCTCTAAGCTATTATAATTCTATAAGCCTTTCTTATGAAGTGCTATTAATAACTATATAAGTGATCTCTACAAGTATAGTCTTTAGGTCATAGACCCTAGGTGAGAGCTTAATACTATCATTCTTCATGGAATTAGCACACACTAGTAGCATTAAGTGGACTCCATGAAGTTGTGTGAGGAAAGTGGAAGGGGGTGGATATGGAGACGGTGGAGGGCAATGACTGAGGATTAGATTTCATCCAAGTGTATTATATGCATATGTGGGATTCTCAAACAAAAACGAAGTGGTACTAGAAGGACTTACATTAGCACCTTCTCAATGGAGATATCCTAAAATCAAACAGTTTCCCACAGCTTTAAAAGAGAGTATACATTCCGTTGTATAATGCAACACGCCAGTCATTGTTAGCAGCAGTGAAAGGAGGCTCTAATATATTGTTGATTCCTAGTCTGTTTAGACATGGCTCTTCTTCACCTACACAGTAGCACTCATGTACCTCTCTCAGCATTGATAAAGTCGAATTTTGGAATAAAATCTAATAAAACATCATTGTCCTTTATGTTTATGGTGCTTGTACATGTTAAAATCTCCAAAAAGATTTAAAAATAAAACCTTCACCTACACTCTTGTACCTATTCTTTTTTTTTCTAATTTTTGAAGAATATAATTTGAAATTTTACGTGTATACATTTTTTGCCTGCATGTATGTATGTACACCATGTGTGTGGTTGGTGCCTGTGGAGCCAGAAGAAGATATCTGATCCTTTGGAACTACAGTTAAGGACACTTGTGAGCTGTCATGTATGTGCTGAGAACTAAACCTTGTTCCTCCATAAAGGCAGGGAATGCTCTTAACTACTAAAACATCTCTCTGGGCCCCATGGTTTGTTTTGTTTGTTTGTTTGTTTTGCTTTTTTAGATGTATTTATTTTTCATGTATGTGTATGAATATTTTGCCTGAATGTACTTCTGTGTACCATGTGCATGCAGTACCCATGGAGGCCAAAAGAAAGCATCAAATCTCCAGGAAAAGGAGTCACACTGTTGTGAGCCACCATGTTGATGCTGGAAAACAAAACTAGGTTCTTTGTTTGCAAGAGCAGCCACTGCTCTTAATTGCTGAGCTACCTCTCCAGCTAGCTATTCTTAAAAGCAATAAGTGTGTCTACTTTTATAAAGAAAATCCATTATAAATTGCACATTAACTGTAATAAGGAAACTCAGGACATCACTTTCTTGCTACCTGTTGCCAGGTACTTTCTTCCTAAAATTAAGTCATTTGATCTACAAAAGGGAGTGCTGTCTACAAATGGTTGCTATGGGAGAGATTCCATGGTGTGTCATTGCTTGTGGAAAGTTTGTGAGGTAATGCATGCTATGGCTAGTTAAAGTCTGTTTAAAAAGTCTTCCTTGTTTCACCTGACTCTCAGTTGAGACAGACAACCTATGAAATTCCACCTGAAAAAATGGTTCAAGTTATACTCAGGATGGGAAACAAAGGATGTGAGCACAACAAAGTCTGCTTCGAAAAGGGTTAGGAAAGCCAGTCAACATTGAAAGATGTCTTGGTTCACCTGACTCTCCATCGAGACAGACAGCCTACGAAATTCCACCTGGAAAACAAATGGTTCAAGTTATACTCAGGATAAGAAACTAAGGAAATGAGCACAGCAAAGTCTCATTTAAAATGATGTTTTGGTTTTGATTTTGTTTTTGGACAGTGAGTGTCTCCAGTATTCCTGACCAGCTTCCATCTTCCTCTGTTGCCGAGACTGGCTTTCACCTCTTGATCCTCCAACTTGTATCCCCTGTGTGTGGGGTTATAGGCATGCACCATCATGTCCAGCTAAGAATGTTATTAATTATGACCACATCCATACTTTTTCAGGTTATATCTTACCTGCTTTATCTCACTTTTTAACTGCATGATTCCAGTTCGTTCAGTTTTTGTTGCTCCAACAGCACCAATCTCATGGATGGAAATAGCAGGACTCACATTTGAATCAGTGGGACGAACTGTATAGAATCAAAGAAAAAAGAAAAATCAGTCTCATTTTCTCAATCATTTTAAAAAGACTTAAATGTGCATCCTTCTTTTGTTTTTAACATAAGAAAAACCTAGTATAACCTTGCTGTTTTAAGTGTGGTTCTTGGACCAGCAGCATCAGTACCACAGAAGATACTGATAGCAGAATCTCAGACTACTTCAGAATCTTCACTTTAGAAATACCTCCAGCCTGAGTACTATTTTCTAACTTTAAAATAGACGATGATGATGATGGTGATGGTGATGGTGATGATGATGATGTTTTTGAGACAGGATTTCACTGTGTATCCCGAAACTTGTTTTCCCTCTCCAGACAGGCTGGACTCCAACTCAGAGATCTGCCTGCCTCTGCCTCCTGAGTGCTGAGAGTAAAGGTCTGTACCCCCATCACCTGGCTACTTTTATGATTTTTATTTGTTTGTTGTGTGTATGTATGTGCATGTACACATGTGCAGGAACAAATGTATGCCACATGTGCAGAAGAAGGAGCTGTGTTCCATGGAGCTGGAGTTCCAGGCAGCTGTGAGCTGATCTACATAGGTGATAGGAACTGAACTTGGAGCCTCTGGAAGAACAGTAAGTACTTTTAACTGCCATGCAGTCTCTCCAGCTCCTGTTTTCTAACTTGTGCAGGGAGTGGAGGGGTGCTAAGGGAATGAAGTCCTGAGTGAGTATGTGCTGTTGACACTGGCATGGCCATGCCAAGGACTCCAATGCCTCTGCCCCATGTAGCAGAACCTTCCCCAGGTGAGGTTCAGGGGCTAGCAAAGCCTTCCTTGGGAATCTGAGTATGAATATTGATAGTGTGTGCAGAAAATATCTACCTTAGTTGCCTTTCCCCAATGTTTACAGCCTTAAGGTTGCTCCTATGGAGACTCGCTAACCCAGCCCCCTTGTTCAGACATATGCAATAGCCTCACCTCCTGTTCAACTGTATATGATAAACACTGTCAATAGGACAAAACGGCAACCAACAGATTGGGAAAAGATCTTTACCAATCCTACATATGATAGAGGGCTAATATCCAATATATACAAAGAACTTAAGAAAATAGACTCCAGCAATCAAATAACCTTATTAAAAATGGGGTACAGAGCTAAACAAAGAATTCTCAACTGAGGAAACTCGAATGGTTTGAAAAGCACCTAAAGAAATGTTCAACATCTGAAGGGGTTTGCAACCCCATAGGAAGAACAACAATATCAACCAGACTCCGCAGAGCTCCCTGGGACTAAGCCATCAACACATGGCTCTAGCTGCATATGTAGCAGAGGATGGCCTTGTCATGCATCAATGGAAGGAGAGGTCCTTGGTCCTATGAAGGCTCCATAGATGCCCCAGTGTAGGAAATTGAGGGCAGGGAGGTGGGAGTGGGTGGGTGGGTGGAGGAACACCCTCATAGAAGCAGGGGGAAGGAGGATGGGATAGGGGAGTTCCAGGAGGGGGGAAACTAGGAAAGGGTTTAACATTTGAAATGTAAATAAAGAAAATATCCAATAAAAAGAAAAAGAGAAATGTTCAACATCCTTAGTCATCAGGGAAATGAAAATCAACCTGAGATTCCACCTCACACCAGTCAGAATGGCTAAGATCAAAAATTCAGGTGACAGCAGATGCTGGAGAGGAAGTGAAGAAAGAGGAACACTCCTCCATTGTTGGTAGGATTGCAAGCTGGTACAACCAATCTGGAAATCACAGTTCCTCAGAAAACTGGACTTAGTATTATCTGAGGACACAGCTATAACACTCCTGGGCATATACCCAAAAGATGTTCTAATATATAACAAGAACACATGCTCCACTATGTTCATAGCAGCCTTATTTATAATAGCCAGAAGCTGAAAAGAACCCAGATGTCTCTCAATTGAGGAATGGAGACAGAAAATGTGGTACATTTACACAATGGAGTACTACTCAGCTATTAAAAAGAATGACTTCATGAAATTCTTAGGCAAATGGATGGAACTAGAAAATATCATCCTGAGTGAGGTAACCCAGACACAAAACAACACACATGGTATGTACTCACTGACGAGTGAATATTAGTCCAAAAGCTCAGAATACCTAATATACAATTCACAAACCACATGAAGCTCAAGAAGAAGGAAGACCACAGTCCTCCTTAGATGGGGGATCAAAATACCCATGGAAGGGGTTATAGAGACAAAGTGTGGAGCAGAGACTAAAGGAAAGGCCATCCAGAGACTGCCCCACCTGGGGACCATCACATATACAGTCACCAAATGCAGACATTATCGTGGATGCCAAAAAGTGCTTGCTGACAGGAGCCTGATATAGCTGTCTTCTGGGAGGCTCTACCAGAGCCTGACAAATACAGAGGCAGATGCTAACAGCAAACCATTGGACTGAGCACAGGGTCCCCATTGGAGGAACTAGAGAAAGTACCCAAGGAGCTGAAGGGGTTTGCAGCCCCATAGGAGGAACAACAATATGAACCAACCAGTACCCCCAGAGCTCCCTGGGACTAAACCACCAACCAAGGAGTATACATGGTAGGATCCATGGCTCCAGCTGCATATATAGCAGAGGATGGCCTTGTTAGGCATCAATGAGAGGAGAGGCCCTTGGTCCTGTGAAGGTTTAATGCCCCAGTGTAGGGGAATGCGAGGGCGGGGAGGCAGGAATGGGTGAGTGGGTGGGGGAATACCCTCATATAAGCAGGAGGAGGGGGGAATGGGATAGGGGGCTCCTGGGGGGGGGTTAGGGAATGAGGATAACATTTGAAATATAAATAAATAAAATATCCACAAAAACAAACAAACAAAAGAAAACATGATAAACTTTGGGGATGCTGCAGTTTCTTCATCAGAGCCCAATCCACAGACTTCAGATTTTCTGTGTGTCTGTCTGTCTGTACATGCTTGTCTTTTCTTCTTTTCCTCACTACCTGAGTCAGCTCTCTCCCAGGAGGCCATGGAAGGACACAGCAAGACTTAAATAATACAAAACAAAAATAAAACCAAATATGCTAAAGTCTGGCCATCCCTCCACCTGAAAAAGTATAACTTAAAGTTAATAATTGAACATATGAGATAATCCTTTTTTCTCACTTCTTTAGGTTTTTGTTCTACTTCTTTAGGTATACAGCATAAATAATACTGTAAAAACTCAGAGTGCATGATGGTTTTGATCGACACATGCTGTACACATGTATTAAAATAAAATAATACTTGTAATTTCAGTGATATATAAAATTAACACCTGTTAATTAAAATCTAAAAGTGTACATGAAGATTAGGTTGTGATACTTTAGAGGTATAATTTAAGGTTGAAGGGACATAGTAGATATGTTGCAACTACCAATATACACACACCCATAACATTATCAGGTCTGCTGAATTACTGACAATTTGAATACAATAGAGATTCATACTGTGGGTTTTTAGTTGTCCTCCTGAATTAGGAAAATGAAAGGTAATTTACTATATAGTTAAAAAGGAAACATGAGGGCCAGCAAGATGGCCCAGCAGGTATAAGCCCTTGCTACCTAGTCTAATGACCTGAGTTCAGTTCCTGAGACACATATGTTGGAAGGAGAGAACCCAGTCTTGCAAGTCGCTGGCTGGCCTCCATAGGAACTGAATGTGTATGTTTCCAAATCTTTTAAAAAACGTGTGCTATGTGTGTGTGTGGGGGGGGGCAGAGAGACAGAGGGAGGTAGGCAGAGTGCGTGTGCGAATGAGCAAACATGTCTGCCATGGTATGCATGTGGAGGTGAGAGAACAACCTTCCGTGTAGGTCCTTGACTTCTCCCTTGTTTGAGACAGGGTCTTTCTAGCACAATGCTGCATATATTGACTAGCTGGCCCACAGGCTTCCTGAGAGCCCCCTGTCTCTGCCTCTCATCTCAATATGGGAGTGTGTCGATTAGTTTTTTGTTTGTTTTTATTGGTTTTTTTTTGTTTGTTTGTTTGTCAATTTAACACAAACTGGAGTCATGTGAGAAGAGGAAAGCTCAACTGAGTCAATGCCTCCAACAGACTGGCCTGTAGGCAAGTCTGTCAGGGCCTTTTCATGGTTAATGGTGGATGTGGGAAGGTCCAGCCAATGGGAACCAGTGATTCTAGGTTGTAGAAAGAAGAAACTGAGGGAGCCACAAGGAAGCCCCGAGGAGCAAACTAGTAAGCAGCATTCCTTCATGGCCTCCACAGCAGTTCCTGGCCTGCTTGCGTTCCTGCATTAGCTTCCCTCAGTGATGGCCCGTGACCAGGACTTATAAGCCAAATAAACCCATTCAGTCCCATGTTGCTTTTGGTCATGGTATTTATCACAGCAAGAAAAGCAAACTAGGCCATGGCTGAGGTGGGATTGCAGACATAAGGTACTGAGCTCAGCATTTATGTGGGTACTAGAGATGCTGACTCAGCTCATCAAGTATGGGCAGCAAACACTTAAACCATCAGCCCTCTCCCTAGTCCAAAACCTTCTGTTAAATTGAATTTTTCTTTTAGATTTCAAGTATTGTTCCAAAGATAGTTTTGCTTTTACATGTTTTATTTATTGGAGTTCTATTTATTTGGGGACTAAGAGCTCCTATGATAAAGAGCAACATTTTAAAACTGAGGACTAAAATTCAGTTCCCGGAAGTACAAGTCCAGTGCGTGGGTCTTACCGCTTCGTTCCACTCCAAACTCTTTGCCACTGAGAATGTGATGCAGGAGGTTCTTCATGGCTGAAGGACTGAGATTCATCAGGCCCTCTGTGGCTTCCTCAGCTAATGGACAGAAATTGAGGCAGAAGGAAATCAACTTTGCTTCCCACATCCTCGTTTTCCATTTTCTCCTTGAAACAAGCTCTCACTACACAGTCTAGGCTAGCCTTAAACCTATCATCCTCCTGCCTCAGCCTGTTAAGTGACACAATTGCAGGAACTTGGTGACCACACTTGGTCTGCTCATGCCGATGTGCCCTCTCCTTTCCTCTATGATGGAAGTTGTACCCTCTACTTCCTTTCATCAGATTTCTAAGTCACTTTAGAAGATGTGGGTTACATAACAAATTTCTAACACTAGATAATTGCCTGTTCATACAACACTAGGTTTTTACTATTTAAGAACAGACTGTGGCCTTCCCCAGCCTTGGCAGGGAAGCAGGCTGAACAGACCTTGAGTGCTTGCCACAATGGGCTTAATGATCTACGTGATTGCACATGCAACTCCTATAGGAACTTAGAAGAATAGACTGCCCAATGACCTTGCTTCGCAACATAAACCAGCTGAAACAAAGAATGGGTCTGTGAGATCTCCCTATATAAACACAGTGATGAATATTAAACTTGGAGCCTTGATCAGAACCTTTGTCTCGGCTTCATCCTTCTCTCGCATCCTGTCCTTTTTATTTCCAGCTCCCCTTTCAGGTACCCATTTCGTCCATGGCTGCTGGACGGCTACAACAGACTACCTAGATTGTAGATTAGCTGTCTCGTTACTTTCTTCTTCATTCTGTTTCCACACTGTTGCATAACTCCCTACAGTCTTTATTTGAAGGTGAAAAGAATGAAAGTTAACAAGAGAAATGGAAGGCATTCAGAAAATAGCAATGAATGTACATGCTCACAGTTAAACTCAAAAGCTTTCAGTGTATATGGTATTCACAGAGATGAGTCTGTGAATTTATTAAGAATACTAAGGAGAACTTGAATGTGTTCATCAACAGTAGTCATTTTTTGAAGGGAACTGCATATAGGTCATCATTTTAAGCCATATTAGTACAAGCAAGTATGACACACAGCACCTGACATTGAAAGGTTTACCATTAATTTTAGAGAGATAGAACATGTAAACAGGAGAAATAAAATAAAATTAAAAAATAAAAACAACAAAATATGGTGTATAGCACTGCTTAAGTGAGCAATATAATCAGTGACTGTTTGGAAATCAGAGGGGACATCAGTCTTCAAGAGTAGAGATTGATAAACTAGTTTGCAGGCGGCACTACTGAGTTAGTAGCTACTCAGAAGCACCTCCTGCAAACGATTTTGATGATGCCAACAGGAAGACTATTACAGGCAAGGAACAGTAAAGAATGACTGAGAGTTTTATCATTGCTGAGGTTTATTACTGAATAATTATATTGTGTTGCTTAGTTTTTTGGTCAACCCAGTAAGAGCTAGAAGCATCTGGGAAAAGGGACCCTCAATGGAGGGAGTGGCTCTGGCAAGTCCTGTGGGGGCACTTTTTGATTAATGATTGATAATGGGAGGGCCTAGGTCACTGTGGGTGGTGTCATCCCTGGGCAGGTGTTTCTGAATTCTGTAAGAAAGCAAACTGAGCAAGGCATGGGGAGCAAGCCAGTAAGCAGCGCTCCTCTATAGACTCTGCTTTAGTACATGCCTCCAGGTTCCTGCTTCAGTTCCTGCCCTGCCTCCCCCATACCTTCATGTCATCATGTTCAAGTTGTAAGCTGAAATCACCCTTTTCCTCCCCAGAAGTTGCTTTTGGCCATGGTACATTATTGCCACGATAGAGACCTAACTAGGACACAAACCCTCTAAAAAATACATTCCTTGATACCACACTTGCAAAATCCTATGCAAAACATTTATTTCTAAAAATGTACTGATTGGAAATCATTTGAAATCAAACAGACATGGCATCAAATTCTACTATATACTATATACTGGTGATGTTACATTGGGCAGGTTATTTAATATTTTTATTGGGGGAAAAGTTTGAGACAAGGTTTCCCTCCATCTGCCTCTGTGTCCTACCCAATACTTTTCTTTCTTTCTTTCTTTCTTTCTTTCTTTCTTTCTTTCTTTCTTTCTTTCATTTTTTTAAATTTTCAGTTTCTTTATTTGCAGAAACAGAATTACATTGTATTCTCTAGTGGGTGGTTATAAAGATTAAATAAGATAATACATAAAAATATAAAACCAAATAACAGTATCTGATAAATAATAGTCATAAAATAATTATTGTTTCTCTTCTTGAAGGATATATATATCCTTGAAGATATATGTGAATATATATTTTGAATGATCTATATCAATTAAAAGCCTTTGTGCACCAGACATTATGATGACTACCTATAATCCAGGTACTCTAGAGGTGAAGGCAGAAGGATCACAATTTATAGGCTCACCTGGGCTACTTGGAACATCTCAAAAAATGTAGAGCATATCTACCTATTTTATGAGTACTGGTGTTTTCCCTGCATGTATGTCTATGTATCGTGTGTATGCAGTGTTTAAAGAAGCTAGAAGAGGGCAATGAATCCCCTGGGACTGGAATTCAGAGAGCTGTTAATTGCTATGTGGGTGCTAGGATTCAAACCCATGTGTTCTGGAACAGAAGCTAGTGCTCTTAATTGCTAAGCCATCTCTCCAGCCCCTCTAAGAAGAAAGTTGAAAGCCATGTGGGGAAGTGGAGAGATGGCTAAGTGGTTATAAGCGAGTTCATTCCTAGCATCCATGTCAGGTGGCTTATAACACAACCATCTGTAACTCCAGCTCTAGGGGATCTGATATCCTTGGAACTATATAGGAACAAGTACTCACATACGCACACATAAACAGACATGCAAATATACACATAATTAAAATTAAATAATTGTTAAAATGCCATTTTAGGAAATATACATGAAATGAGTTTTAGTTTGAGTTTTGCCACAGTGATTATATTTTCTATGCCATCTCTAGCTCTTTTATACTTTACACTTTAGGCACAGCCTTGTGCAGACCACACATAGTCACATATAGCTATAAATGTGTCCTGATACAAATTTGTAAACCTATTTAAACATTTTTGAAATATTTTTGGAGACATGGGCTCAGCATATAGCCCTGTGTGGATCAGACTGGCCTTAAACTCAGAGCTCTGTCTGCCTCTGCCTCCTGAATGCTGGGATTAAAGGTGTGCACCACCAGTGCCTGGCTTTTTTTTTAAATTCAAGTACATGGTTCTCAAGTGTGAAAGTCATAGGTGGCCTGGCTTTTTTTTTAAATTCAAGTACATGGTTCTCAAGTGTGAAAGTCATAGGTGGCAAGGTTAGAAAGCACCATCAAAAGGTAGATAAACCTGTGAGACAATTCTGCTGTATAGCTTCCTCGGGCCAAAATTATTTTCTCAACTGAAATTGTTATGCTGACAAATAAACCTATAAATACTTTAGAGTCTTGTTAGAAAAACGTTGATAAAATCCTTCCTTCCTTGTTTGATCATGATATTGAGAGACCACTACCACTATGATGCACTTTAGTGAGTGACTCACACTTGGTGTCCAGGAGCTTCCTTCTTTGAGTCAGAATCCAACACAGTATGTCAATCTCCAAAGCCCTTAAGGTGTTAGGAAGAAGTTAGTTGAAAGGACTTAGTTAAGAAGACTGTGAAATGCAGAGTCTCCGAGGGATCTTTGAAGCTGCTGAGCCAGTACACAATATACCATTTTTTTTTGCTCCCTTTGTTAGTGACCAATAAATTCAGAAAAAAAAAAGCCTCACACAGCTCTGTATCTTCCTTTCCATGTCTCTTCCAAACTCCAAGGATCTGCACGAGAAGTGAATTCCACCTAAAACTAGTTACTGTGAATTAAAGAAATACCTGAACATCGAAGAGAGTGTGCTAGTTCTGTTGCCATAACTTGTATGATCAAACCGATTCGAAGTCTGAACATTTCTGCAAAGAGGCCAGGCTGAGTTCTCATATACATGGCAAGATAGACCATTATTTCCTGTGTAAAGAATGGAGATAAACAAGTGTTAGCACAGGTTTCACAGTGTGTTTGTTGCCTTTGTAAATCGTCAGGTCAGTTACAAATAGTGACTTATCAACTGCCAGGCTAGGCTTTAATCACTGCCCACCTGTGTAAGGGTTGAGATGCTCATGTCGCCTTCACTGGCTTCATCTATCAGCTTAGTGAGTGCCTCGTACGGTAGAGGCCTAGAGAAGAAAACAGTGACTAAAGATCAACTTCTACAATAACGTAACCTAAATAGACTTTAGAGAGTAAAAACTCACCACAAGTCCAAGCCACTGCCTTAGCCCATCATCATCAGAACAAAAAGCTCATTCACTACATCTGTGGCCCACTCTGACTCCATTAAACCTCACCCTTCAATGTCTTTCCAGACTAGTGTTTTATAATTTGTCTTCAACATGGAACAAGTAAGCATAATAGCTACAAAGAAATTTACTTTCAGCTGTGTCCTTTGGAAACCATTTTATTACTTTATAGTCACATCTTATAGGGTTATATTGATATTTTATTTATTTTTTTAAAGATTTATTTATTTATTTAAAGTGCATACACTGTAGCTG
The DNA here is from genome assembly GCF_000001635.26 of Mus musculus. NCBI lineage: Eukaryota > Metazoa > Chordata > Mammalia > Rodentia > Muridae > Mus > Mus musculus. The sequence continues at coordinate 102,541,829 of NC_000086.7, forward strand.
TCTTCAGACACACCAGGAGAGGGCATCAGATTCCATTACAGATGGTTGTGAACCACCATGTGGTTGCTGGGATTTGAACTCAGGACCTCTGGAAGAACAGTCAGTGCTCTTAATCACTGAGGCATCACTCCAGCCCCGGTATATTGATATTTTAAATAGTTCCATCAGTTCAGCTATAGTTGCAAACACACATACACACAGGTATATATACACATTCATATTTGTGACTCTCAAACTTTTGTGGGAGTAGCCTTTTTATTGTGTATTTTTGTGGGGAGAGTCATTTGTTTTTTTTTTAAATAGGATTTTATTATGTAGCTCAGGCTGGCATTACATTTTTTATCTGCTTGCCTCAGGCCTCTGAGCATTGGAATTAGAGCCACATATCACCACAACTGGTCAAACCCTATGACTCTCTCCCATTGACATGACATAAGATTTTATTTTAATTAAGTTTGTGTGTGTGTATGTGGGGGGGGGGATGTGTAGCAGGTGCCCTCAGAGGTCAAAGGTGTTACATCATTCCCCAACCTCTGGAGCTGAAGTTACAATGGGTTGTGAGCTGTCTGACTTGGGTGCTAGGAAACAAACAGGTCCTGTAGGAGCAGAATTCAATCTTATCTGTTGAGCCATCTCTCCAGTCTTGACATGGTGTGCTTAGCAAGCATGTGTCAGGGCATATTCTTTTGAAATGCTTCTAGTGACACAAAAGTGATCTTATTTGTGATACAAGGTTGTGTTTACTAAAAGCAAGGCCTTACAGGTTAAACTGTGTCCTTCATCACTCAGATGTTGAAATTCAGTCAACATCTTTAGTACCTCAGATTTTAATGGATTTTAATGAAAAGTGGGCTCTTAAGAAGTGATTAAAGTGAAGTTATTAAGATAGTTCCTGATCTAATATGACTAGTGTCCTTATAAAAATGGGACATTTTGGACACAGAGACATGTATAGGATGGGAAAATATCAGGAGACATAGGGGAAAACAGCCATATACAAGCCAAGAAGATGCCTAGAATGAAGTCCTTGACAGCCTTCAGAAGAAACCAATCCTGTTGACACTGTAAAACTGCCAGAATCAATTGCTGTCATTTAAACATCCAGTCTATGATATTTGTCATGGCAGTAGAAGAAAGTTAGCCAAACTATTTTCCTAAAGTATAACTAAGACGTTACATATAGAATCTGTGGCAAATGTCTCTCTAAGCCTCCATCCAGTACTGGACCTTACAGGCAGCTGAAATCTTATATATATGAACTGGAAACAGGGTAGTCTGCAGATACCACCGAAGCATCCCTGCTAAGTGTTCTCTCTTGTCAATCCCTGGTTAAGCTCACTAGCTAGGCATGGTGGTGCATACCTATAATCGTATAATAAGGGGACTGAGGTGTAAAAGGATTGCATGTTACAGACAAGACTGGAACATATGGTAATACTGTCTCAAAAAAATAAGTCAATTAAAAAAACATTTTTACTACACTGGTTATTGTAGTAGAACTGGCAGTTGGGGAGACATGCTGTTTTTTTTTTTTTTTAGGTAATTCTTTCATAGAAAACCAGATTTACTTTTGATCACTTATGAAGTTAGAATAATTCTAAAAATATTTCTTTTAAATACCATCTGCTTGTAGATTTAAATATCGGCACTATCATCGCATGAACTTAGATAGACTTAGTGCAGATAAACTTTACTGGTGTGGCTAGTGGTAAGTGACTACTATGGGTAGGGATTAAACTTCCACTCCTCACCCTCTTGTCTCAGTCTATCCCAGGGGACTACTGCTATTCAGAAGCTACAGTAAACTGGGCCAGTGGCAATCTGATGACAGTGTTCTTGCAGACATGCCACCTCAGGCTGCTGCTCATTTTCCCTTTCAGCTTTGACCTTCACACCTTTAGTCTAGGCTCCGCCCCACAGTTACCTGGCAACAAGCCAGGTATGTCTGACTCACTATAAAAGGGGCTGCTTGCCCCCTCCTCACTCTCTTGTCTTCTTGCTCTTGTTCAGTCCTTTTGTTCCTTCCCCTTCCCATTCCCCTCCCTCTTCTCTCTCCACATGCTCATGGCAGGCCTTCACTCCTCTATTCTCTCTCCCTCTCTCCCCTCTCTGCCTTTCTCTTCCTCTACTCCTTCAACTTCCCTACCCATGCACTGAATAAACTCTATTCTATGCTATACCATCATGTGGCTGGTCCCTTACAGGGAAGGCATGCCTCAGCATGGGCCTGCAGAGGCACCCCCTTCCCCCACACCTCCACCAAACATAAAACGCACACCTTTGATTTGTTCTTCAGCAGCATGGAGCTATATCAATAGCAACCCAATGCTCTAACTACATACTTTCTTCTATTTCTCTTTTAGACTAAGGTTGTCTTTTATGTTGCTAATTCCTGATCTCCTGGTGTGGTGTGGTGTGGGATATGTGTGTGTGTGTTTAAAAAAGTAGAATTAAGGAATTTGAGACTGGAGAGATGGCTCAGCGGTTAAAAGCACTGACTGCTATTCCAGAGGTCCTGAGTTCAATTCCCAGTAACCACATGGTGGCTCACAACCATCTGTAATGGGATCCGATGCCCTCTTCTGGTGTGTCTGAAGAGAGCTACAGTGTACTCACATACATTAAATGAATAATAGGGGGGATTGAGGAAAAGTCAGTAAGAAAACTTTGATTATTACTTCCTATAAACACTCTCTTTAACTTACCTGTACCCTGTCATTCTCCTGTGCTGCAGCCTTGCATATAAGATATTCTACAAAGTAGGGTGAGAAAACTGTGCCAAGCCCACACAATTTCTTAAAGGTGCAGAGAAACTCTATCAAACCCAACCACATGACCCACTCACGCAGAGATGGTCTTCTCTCGAGGTTCTGGAGGAAGTCCTACTGTCAGGTGTTTCTGGTAGGACAGAAGGTCTGTGCAGGCCTAGGCAGAGGTAGCAAAGCTTACCCTTTTCAAAAAGAAACCTTCATATTTCTAAACATTTTTCCTGTCAGCCAACAAAACTTAATCCCCCTTAATTTACAGCCGTACACCAAGCTCTCCTTCTCATGAAACATGATCAGAAGACAGATTTCCAGGAAGAAATCAGGAGGCACTTCCACCTTCTAGAAGGCAGAGACTTTCAGCTCAGTGTAAACTCACTAAGATCTCAAACTCTTCTGGCTTACAACACCTTTATAGTCTGCAGTTCTTGTGGTTCAGTAACATATAATTGCCACTCACGAATAAAAGGCTAACTGAATACCAGAAACTTTATAGATGTGCTAAAAAAAAAAAACCCTAGAAGTTGTGATTGCTTTAAACAACAACAACATAGGAAAATCAAGCTTTTCTCCTCATGTAGTGCAAAGAATTGAACCCAGGATCCCAGGAATGCTAGACAGTACCCTACCACTGAGCTATACTCCCAGCACGTAGTAACTTTAAAAGTGCACCCCCCATTTAGATTATGTATACATCCAAGAACTTATTAGTACCTCATCAAGTGCCTCCACTTTCTTCCGTAAGATCCCAGAGATATATCGGATCAGACCCCAGTGCCGAATTTCACCAACTTTGACATACAGTTCACTAAGAAGCTCTCTGACAGTAGCCCCCCCTTCTTCATACAATTCAGTGTTCCAGTCAGGTCCTCTGGGATTTTAAAGATGGAAGTATATTAATTATGAGAAAAATATTTTATCTTAGTATTATAATGGATATGCTTGTTGTAACCTCCTTTAGTAGAAAACTATTTAGTAAAAACTCTTAAAAGCTGTAATTAAGAGTCAATCTTGAGCCGGGCGTGGTGGTGCATGCCTTTAATCCCAGCACTCAGGAGGCAGAGGCAGGCAGATTTCTGAGTTCGAGGCCAGCCTGGTCTACAAAGTGAGTCCCAGGACAGCCAGGGCTATACAGAGAAACCCTGTCTCGGGGGGGGGGGGGAGAAAGAAAGAAAGCACTAGGACTAACACAGAAACCCTGTCTCGAAAAACCAAAAAAAAAAAAAAAAAAAAAAGACAATCTTGAAATCTAAATGTCCAGACACAAATTTTGTAATTTAGCTTTTAAACAATGTGTTCTTTTACCTATATCCCAAGCTTCAACACGGTTGAAATTATAAACAGGTTTAACTACTCCAAATTGTGAAAGCATACTGTATTTTAAGAACTAAATGGTATTAGAATTTGTGTTGAAAGGATCCAGATGCATGACTGTTATGAATTACTGTTACACAAATCAACCTAGAGATGAAGAAACTTATCTGAAATCTGGAATTTATTATATGACAAATGTAGATAATTTATTAAATGATGTTAAAAGCATCAAGTAGCTATCAGAAAAAAATATGCCTATGCCTGACAGTCTAACTGTAATGACATATAAATATTAAAGTGCTAAAAAAACACATGGGAAAATTAGCTCATAATGTTGGAAGGAAGGAAGGAAGGGGATTTTCTAAGCATGAAACGTCACCAGAAGCCATAAAGAGTAGTGTAATACATTTACTTAAATAAAACAATAAAGAGGTATTACTGAAAAGAACTAAGCAAAGTGTAGGACAAATTATAAAATAATAAATATTTTAAATTCCTCCATCAATTCTGCTAAAAAGATAAAGAACTCTAACAGATAAAGACAAAAGAAAATTGAGCAGAATAAACATCAGCACACACGGATGTAGGAATCAACCAGCAGTTCCTACCAGTTCCCAGTTAACCATTCAGTTCAGTAGTTCTACTCTTGGTTATGTATCCAAGAAAAAATGAAAACACGGTTGTGTTAACTTGTACACAGATATTTACACCACTATTAGTCACAAAAGCTGAAAAGTAAAAACCACCCAAGTGCCCATCAGGTGATGAATAAAGGAACTGTGCTCCGGCCATACAAGTAGTATCTGACAGCAACGAACTGAAGTTTTGACATATGCTACAGCATGGAGACAAACCTTGCAAATACTAGTCAAGGATGACCTCCGAAGGACTCTCCTGCCTTCCAACTCTCAAGTGCCAAAATTACAGACATGTACCACTAAGCCTGTGTAAAATACCTATATATTTTGCTCTGCCAATCAATTCAAGTTGTGGTTTAACTGTAAGATGAATTCCTTCCATGTGTGTGAAAGAATGTTGGTTAAGAGGTTATTTACTATAAACAGTTTGTTATAGTGACTACAAAATGCCCAAATGTCCATCATTAGGAAAATGGCCAAATAAATTATGATATACTTAAATAATACATTTTAACATATCTATTAAGAAAATAAAAGGCTGGGCATGGTAACACATGGGGTTTTTTTTGTTTTGTTTTGTTTTTCTTTCTTGAACTCCTGATCTTTTTTTTTATTACGTATTTTCCTCCATTACATTTCCAATGCTATCCCAAAAGTCCCCCATACCCTCCCCCCACTCCCCTACCCACCCATTCCCACTTTTTGGCCCTGGCATTCCCCTGTACTGGGGCATATAAAGTTTGCGAGTCCAATGGGCCTCTCTTTCCAGCGATGGCCGACTAGGCCATCTTTTGATACATATGCAGCTAGAGTCCAGAGCTCCGGGGGTACTGGTTAGTTCATAATGTTGTTCCACCTATAGGGTTGCAGATCCCTTTAGCTCCTTGGGTACTTTCTCTAGCTCCTCCATTGGGAGCCCTGTGATCCATCCAATAGCTGACTGTGAGCATCCACTTCTGTGTTTGCTAGGCCCTGGCATAGTCTCACAAGAGACAGCTATATCTGGGTCCTTTCAGCAAAATCTTGCTAGTGTATGCAATGGTGTCAGCGTTTGGAAACTGATTATGGGGTGGATCCCTGGATATGGCAGTCTCTAGATGGTCCATCCTTTCGTCACAGCTCCAAACTTTGTAACTCCTTCCATGGGTGTTTTGTTCTCAATTCTAAGAAGGGGCACAGTGTCCACACTTTGGTCTTCATTCTTCTTGAGTTTCATGCGTTTAGCAAATTGTATCTTATATCTTGGGTATCCTAAGTTTTGGGCTAATATCCACTTAGCAGTGAGTACATATTATGTGAGTTCTTTTGTGATTGTGTTACCTCACTCAGGATGATGCCCTCCAGGTCCATCCATTTGGCTAGGAATTTCATAAATTCATTCTTTTTAATAGCTGAGTAGTATTCCATTGTGTAAATGTACCACATTTTCTGTATCCATTCCTCTGTTGAGGGGCATCTGGGCTCTTTCCAGCTTCTGGCTATTATAAATAAGGCTGCTATGAACATAGTGGAGCATGTGTCCTTCTTACCGGTTGGGACATCTTCTGGATATATGCCCAGGAGAGGTATTGCTGGATCCTCCGGTAGTACTATGTCCAATTTTCTAAGGAACCGCCAGACTACTTTCCAGAGTGGTTGTACAAGCTGTAACACATGTTTTTAATCCCAGCACTGGGAGGCAGAGGCAGACAGATCTCTGTGAGTTCAAGGCCAGCCTGGTCTACAGAACTAGTTCTAAGAGAGCCAGGGCTAAGAAAGGTCTTGAAAACAAACAACCCCAAAAAAGAAAGAAAGAAAGGAAGGAAGGAAGAAAGAAAAAAAGAAAAGAGAGAGAGAGAGAGAGAGATAGAGATAGAGAAAGGAAGGAAGGAAGGAAGGAAGGAAGGAAGGAAGGAAGGAAGAAAAGGAGAGGCGGGCGAGGCGAGGTAAGGCAAGGCAGGTACCGATGCTCCTACAAGCAGTCCTAATATAATTTACTGGGTCATCAACAAAAAGACATGGAAGAGCTGAGCACAGTGCACACCTCCCCCTTTAACCCCAGCATTCAAGAAGCAGAAGTAGGGAGATATCTCTGAGTTCAAGACCAGACTAATCTACATAGAAAGCTCCTGACTAGCCAGGGCTACATACTGAGACCCTGTCTCAAAAAAAAAAAAACAAAAACATAAAACATGGAAGAGTAAGGGGACTAGTTGGGAAAAAGGATAGGATTAGCAGGCAAGGGGCAAAGGAAGGTAAGAGGTTGGGGTGTGTATAGTCAAAATACATTATATGCATGTGTGAAAACGACATATAAAATCTACAGTATATAATTAACATACACTAATAAAAATTCAAAGAGAAAAGGAGAAATGTAAGGTAGATTTATGTACTATCAGATCATATTTCTGAAATGTCCATCAACAATTTTTCATTCAATATGCTCTTCTTACAATGTAATTCTTACACTTCTTCCCTCAGCCCTCCCTTTAAATCCAGTTGCCTTAATTAGCTTTCTGTTGCTGTGATAAAAACCATGACCAAAAGCAGCTTGTGGGGGAAAGGGTTTAGTTCATTTTAGATGTATAGGTAACAATTCATCATTGAGGGAAGTCAAGACAGGAACTGAAGCAGAGATCATGGAGGAGTGCCATTTACTGGCTTGCTCTTCATAGCTTGCTCTGCTTACTTTCTTATATAGCTAGGGACTATGTGCCCAGGAGTGACACTGCTCACACTGAGCTGGGTCCTTCCACACCAATTATAAATCAATAAAATATCCTACAGACGTGCCTACAGGCAAATCTGATGAAAGTGTTTTCTCAGCTGAGGTTCCTTTCCCTTCTCAGGTAACTCTAGCTCAGGTTAAGTTGACACAAATAAAGAGACAAAAGACAGCCTGTTCTTGCAGCCTGCCCTCATCTCTGTGTTAGCCCTTGGCACCGAGTTTAGCACTCCCTTCTGTGTTAGTCCTAGTGCTAGTTAAACAGCCAGGACTCCCCATCCCCACCCTGTGCACATGTCTCCTGCCTTTGAAGGAGGCAGAAAATTAATGCCCTTGAAGTGATAAGGTCCCACTCTTAAGCTATGGGAAAGAGACAACCAAACAGTCCCAGACAGCTGTGGCCGGCTTGTAAAAATGCACTGGTCACTGATAACAAAATGAGTCATTTCATCCCAGGTCAAAAAGGTCCTTTTGCAGATGTACGGTCCCTCCTTGTCTGAAGAGATGTGATTGATTTTCAAGGGTATCATTGCTTTACCCCTCACACAATCATGTAACGCCAAGGCTTGAAAGCCCCAGCGTATGCATCTCCTATATATAAACCCTGAGCCCCTAGACCTGGGTGTTGCATTCCTAACCTGCAGAGCAGGGAAGGTTGTGTCCCAAGTTCGGACTTGGAATAAAGACTTTTGAGTGTTTGCCTCAGTGTCCTGATCTCTGGAGGTCTCCTGTGTTTCTGGAAAACTGGGCCTAACACAAACACCAAACCAACCAAACAAAAACAGCAGACACCATGTATGCTTGTGACTAGGGTAAAAGAGGGACTAAGTAATTTCTGCTGCTAAGTTAGTTTTAAATACAGTTTTCACCTTGTCTTCTCTTGTGACACTCTAAGAGCCCCTTGTCATCATGCTGTGAGGATTTGAAGGTATTAGAGATGTAGGTAATGGGACTGGAGTTAACAGCCTGTATCTACTCTTGAGTACGTGAGTGAGCAAACCTTGGCTATCTTCATTCATGAATCAGTGTCTGACAAAAACCAAATGAGAGACCTTGGGCAAGAACTGCCTCGTCAAGACCACTCAATCCAAGAACTGTTAAAGTTGTACATTCTTATCATGCTATCCTCCTGCTCAAGCCACTGGGTGTTAAGGTGAATTTTTTAAAAATGAATCAATAGGTAACTGGAATATATATGCAGTGATCTTTAAGATATACAGTATTAGTGATAAAGAGTATAGAACAATCTATTATTATGCTAACTTTGGGCACATAGGGCTACAAATATCCACATATATGTCTATATTTACATATACATGTATAGAGCGTACCTAGGAGAATACACAAACAAAAATAACGTTGCCCATGAAAAATTTGGGTATTCAGAAACAGGTAGGGAAAATATTTGACCTTTTCACTATATATTTTGAAAATTAGGCTCTGGAGACAAGGCTCAGTAGTTAAGAGCATGTATTGCCCTCACAGAGAATAGGGGTTCAGTTTTTCACACCCACATAATGGCTTACAACCATCCAGAATTCCAGTTCCAGGAGACATGATGCCTTCTTCTGACTTCTGCAAGCACCAGGTATGCACATGCATACATGCATGCATTCAGGCAAAAACTCATATAATCATTCACATAAAATAACGTAAATCCAAAAAAGTTGACCTGTAAGAATTATTATCTATTCAAATATCAACTTTAAAAAACATGAAATAAGAAGTGCCTAAAAAGTCAAATGGGTACAAAATGAGCAATTGCAAGTTTTAAAAAGTAAAGGCTACTTATATAGGCTCAAAAGTGTATCTATCTTCAGAGAATGTTCTTAATTGCAAAGGAAGTAAACTGGAAGGTACTTCCTTAATAAAGGATCAAGTCAAGTGATGAAAAGCAACAGCATCAGCAGTGCCACTGGCAGTGCTTTCACAGAAAGGAACTTAAGTAGCAGGCCTGCAGAAAATAAAAATGCATCACTCGATTCTACTTAGGGAGGAATGTCCCAAACCCAAAAGGTAGGGTCATTTAGAAACAAATGGTCCTAGTTATCTTAATTTTGGAACTGTTCCAGATCAGTGAAGACACAGGACACATGAGAACTAAATAAAACACGCAATTTAAGATTTTGTTTTTACAATTCATACAAATTGATGATAGCATTGCTTAAATTTTCTGATTTGAGGATTACAGGTTTTAGAAAATAGAGCCTGAATGAATATTTAGGAGTTAATGGGGATCACATCTATGAAGGGGCAGGGGAGAGGAGGAGAAGGGAGAGAAGGATGGGGAGAGGAAGAGAGAGAGAATAGAGCAGAGTGACAAGTGAAGAGAAGAGAGAGGAGGAAGAAGAACCAGAGATGGACAGAGATACAGAGACAAGCTGGGTGGAAACATTTGCGGGATCCGAATAAAGGATATCCAAATATCTTGTTCTATCTATATTTACAACTTTCCTCTAACTCTGAAATTGTCAAAATAAGTTTAAGATGTGAAAAAGGTTTGGTGATATCTCATAATCTATTATCTGCTTATTATTAGAAACCAGACATGGCACCATGGGAGTGACTGATGAAGTAGGTTTTAATGGTGGAGAGAATTCTAGCAAGTAGTGACTGGGTATGCAAAGAATTTTGGCTCAAGTTCTGTCCCCCAGAAGAGCATAAGGCAAGGGAACTCTCAAAGGGAGCAGGGAGTTGGGGACATAGGATGATATCCCTCAGCAGCCTTGGAGGAGATCTGACTGGCTATTTCTGAGAGAAAAAATTCATGGCTCACACCTTAGTTATTGCTAACAAGTAAGGTGGGGGGGTGTATAAAGACCAGGACAGCCCAACATGACTGAAAATATGACTTTTGGGGGTTATTTTTATTTTATTTTATTTTTTACTGTTTATTTGACATGGGGTCTGGCTATATTGCTCAGGCTGGCTTTTAACTTGAAATATTCCTGCCTCAACCTCCTAAGTGCTGCGATTAGAGGTAAATGCCAAAGTACCTGGTTAGTAATTCTTTTGATTTGCAACTAGCTTAATATGGGACTATTACTGTCTTAAGTACAACTTCATGACTTTAGGATGCATGGCTTTTAAATCATATCTTGACTTGTCAAAGTCAGTCTTTATAACAGTCAGATTTGCTTAACAGTTGTTGAAGCTTAGCAATGGGAAAATGTAAGAGCCAAGGCCTCAGGGGGCAGCTCCACATAGATGATTTGCCTTGCATGAACAAGTCCTCAGTTTGATCCTGAGCACTGTAAAAACAGCATGTGAAGTTTCAGATAATAGGAATATCTTTGTGTTTTTACTTTCTCATTAAATAATGTTAGGTAAAAAAAATGCTTCTCATCTGATCTATTTCCCTAGCTGTGTGACCTTGACTAAATTGATCCACCTTTCCAAACTGATTTCTACATTTATAATAAATGTAGGTACTGAATTTCTCATTTTAATAAGTCCCTCTTTTTTTGTTTTTTGTTTTTTTTTCTGTGCTAGGAGCTAAACCCAGGGCTTTGTACTTACTACTAAGTAACCCCCCTCATTAAAAAGTATGAGGACTGAATAAGGGTGTTCATTCATTTGTCCAAAATACTTACACGTAGCAGGCACTGCAGCTTAAATAAATAAAAGAATGTCCCTGAACTCAAGGTGTTTCATGTTGAGGGGTGAGATAAATGCATGAAAATAGCAAAACAATACAGCAACAGTCACGTGTACTATGGTAGATGGCTGCCTAAGGAACCAGCGGTTCAGAAGAGGACAGGTTTCAAGCTAGCTTCTTTAAGGCTATGTCAGAACCTGTCAATCAGCCTGAAGAAGGAAGACAAGAAGGTCCCCACAGATAGAATAAATTTTAATCATTCTACTCTGCTTATGCAAAAGGTTTACAGGTTTTAGAAAATAGAGCCGGAATGAATATTTGCGAGTAAATGGGGATCACATCTATGGAGGGACAGGGGAGAGGAGAAGGGGGAGGAGGAGGAGAAGGGAGAGAAGGGAAAGAAGGGAGAGCAGAGATGTGAGAAATGGCATGGTATTGCTACACCCCCAATTGCAGAACAACAGGATGGTGGAAGAGGGGTCCAGAAGCAGGCAGGAACTTTATCATAGAGGCTTCTGTATGCTATACTAACTCTTAAGCTTTTTTGCTTTTGATTAAGAGAAACAAATAGGAGAATTTTCAACAGGCAATGAACTTGTTAAAATGAGCACATTAAAAAGACCAGTGTGTAGATTTGTATTTTTAATTTTTAAAATTTCCATTTAGGATTCCTTTGTGCTTTCTACTTCTTTACTGAGACTTCACTGTATTTTGTTTTTCATTTGTTTCTGGGGTATTTATAATTATTTGTTGAAGCATTTTAATAGTCCCTCTACAAGCTTTCTTGTTTAATCCTAGCATCTGCCTTATCTCTGCTGCCTCTATCAATTCCTTTTGCACATTCAAGATGAGGAATTCCTGGTTCTTGGTGACAATCAATTTTCCCTGGTACCCTGGACTCTGTATAGTATGTTAGAATAATGTAGAACTTACTAACCCCATCCCAGCAGGCCTTTTCTGATAATGTACTACTAGGGAAAGGGATGCTGCCTTACTATTGCTTTCTGGAGATGAACTGTAGCTTCCCCATTCAGCTTGCCCTTGATATGCAGGAGTGTCCTATCACTGCTGAAAGAGGGTGGCTCCCCATGAGGCTTTTTCCTGTATCACCCTAGAGAGGGAAAGGGTCACTCAGTTTCCATTCCCGATGCGGCCTCTGACCCTGCTGACCCTCACTCAGTGCCTAAACTCTTGACCCACTAGGCAGCAGATACTAGGACACTGTTCTATTACTTTTTCCCTCTTGCAAACCAGTTATTAGATGAATGGTTTAGCCTCTGCTGCTGCCATAATCTGGTATGTCATTACAGACCCCAAAGCAATAGGGACAACTAATCATGGAATGAAACTACCAAAATAAAACCTGTTTCTTTTTTTTTTTTTTCATATGAAAAAAAGAGCAATTTTATATAGCTAAAATAATCAACAATAAAATTCAGGTTATTATTTAGAGGATTTTTAAACCCTTAACCCTTGAATAATAAATAATTCAGGAGAGCTATGTATCTACCATAGTACAAAACTATATTAAACATGAGTAGAAACATGATCATTCTGTAGAAGAAAATACAAACTGTTAAATTCTTTGTTGTACCCTCCTTACAATCAACAAAATATTTTTCTGAACTATGTTAAAACTTGAGTTTGAAACAGAAAAAAAAACAATAAAATGAAGACAAGTTAGGGTAGAGTTTGTTCAGCAGTTACAAGCATTTGGCTGCTCTTCCAGGGGACCAGGGTTCAGATCCCAGCACCAACATGGTGGCTCACAGCCATCTATAACTTCAGTTCCAGGAGATTTGGCACTCGCTTCTGGCCTTGGAGTGCGTAGACATACATGCAAGCAAAACACGTATATACATAATAAAATATTTTAAAAATATAAGTACTAAAATAAGCAATTGAGCTTTAAATAAACATTTTCTTTTGTTAAACTGATTATCCCAGGTATTTGTTATAGTATAGAAAGCTTACTAACATGTTATATGTCCTCACAATATGTACCTTAAAGTATATCAATAATATCCATCACTTACTTCATTGAATACAGCATGTAGAGTATATCAGCTTGCTCCTGTAAGCTTGAGGTCTCCTTCAACTGTGAAACCAATGACTGGAAGTCCACTTCCCCAGACTGGTCCCTAGGAAGATGCACTTCTACATGAACGGAAGGAACCTTTGGAATAAGCAATGATGAAAAGAAACTAGGTTAACAGTGCTTAAGTAGATGATGCCCTAGAATGAGTTATCTTTCCACCTGGAAACCTTTTCTATAAGAATTTTCTAAATGCTCCCCAGATGTGCTAGTACACAACTGTAACCCTAGCATTTGGGAGACCAAGGCAATAGGATCAGGAATTCCAGGACATCCTCATCTACATAGTAACTTTTAAGGCCAGTCTGGGTTACCTATGACTCTGCCTCAATTTTTCTCCCCAAAACTGTTGATGAAAAGCAAGGCCAAACCAACAAAACCAACAAGCCCTATGATAGAGCTAAGTAGTTTTCTCAAAGTCCAAGAAGAAAACCTTGCCTACTTAAAGAGTAACCTTTAAAAGGCATGCATTTCATTTGATACTGTTTTGTTTAACACCAGAAATCATACTGGCTAGTTGTATTATGTCCAATAAAAATGACAGAGTTTTACAAAAAGCTTACAGAAATATGTGCACAGTTACCTGGCTATCTTGTGGAGACTCAGGGGAGTCAAGTAAGTTGAGTGAAGGACGAGAAGGCTGAAATAACTTTGTAGGAAGATACATGTGAACATCTGCAAGAAGTTGACATTTACGGGAAAAGTTAAGATCTGTAGGAAAGTCCTAAAACCCATCCATCGCTGACAGCAGCAAGAAGGTAACACACGGGCTATTTCTTTACAGAAGAGAAATGATGCGAACTTCCTTCACTGACTTCAAAAAAAGAAATGTAAGATATTAAATAATTTTTAAAATAATCAGTGACTATTTCTATGATTTTGAAAGGATTTTCTTTAATTGTACCATCAACTAGACATGGGATGTTATGTTTAGTAATATGATCACTATCAAAAAGATGCTATCAATGATATTTTCATATAATAAAACACATAGACAAAGAACTCTGTTACATTTTACTTTTTCTGGGCTTTCCTAGGCTAATATTTGACTTGTAGAGGTTGGGACTGGATGAAATCTATCTAGGGAATCAAAAACAAGTAGTGGCTGATGAACTTTGAGATGTTCCAAAGATGTTTTACTTACATAGTTAAAATACTTACCATAACCTCCAAGGAGAGAGCTGCATGTCATTTTCACCATTTTATACAGAGACTACTCAGAGCTATAACTAGCCAAACAAGTAAATAACACTTCTGGAAATTAAATTCTGGTTTTCTAATTCACAAATGATAAATGCAACTTAATGAACTTAAAGTTCATGTCCTTGCATAAACCCTTTCTATACGGAACATAACCAATGGGTACACTAAGCTTTTCCCTATTCTCAATGTTAAACAATACCCTTGTGCTCACTTTTAGTATCTGGTTAGTAACGGTCAATGAAGATTTAGGTAGCAAGAACATGCATCTCAATCATTCTCATCCTTATATAATGTAACATTAAAGTCATGTAGGTGTGGCCAAGGAGCCCTTCTCTCCCTCCACATGTAGCAACCATAGAAATACTGAACAAGTTTAGGAACCATGGCTACTATTCAAATATTCAGAAGGTGTCCTCCTCTGAAAACACTACTAAAGGAGGGTACTGGTTATGGAGAGGACTGTGGCAATACTGAGAAGAATGAGTTTTCTATCTGAGACAGCATGCCTAGAACAACTGGGTGCACAATTATAGTGGGCATAAAAGGAGAACCAGTTATAGCTTAAAGAAAGTCTCTGTGTCTGTCCCTCCTGTTTTGTAGTAGTCTAATGATGCTTTCTCTTTAAATAAAATTACTGCCAAAGAAGTAATTATTCCAGATTCTTCCACATCTTACTCCTATATTAAAATTGAATATACTCTTTTGTTCTGTGTCGTGCTGTTTTCCTGGTTACACCAGATTATGTGACAATATCCATATCATGACTCTATCTAATTCCTTGACTTCATAAGCATTTGAGTGCCTACAAAATTCTAGGTGCTGCCCAAGAGGCCAGGAACAAAGCAGTGAATAATCCCAACTTCCTGCTTATGATGTAATCAATGTCCTGCCCCCAACTTGGGCTTCATGCCACCTTGTGTCTGACACTAGGGACTAATGGCATTACTCACTCTGTATATGCAGCTCCTTGGCCTTGGCCACCAAGGACATTAAGTCGCAAGTTGTTTGCACAGCAGCTCGGAACCGATCTAGCCCTCCCTTCCGTGAGGTAGGAGCTAGTTTAGGATGGGGAACAGTGTGTGCCAAAAGGCGGTCTAAATAACGGGCAACTTCATCACCACAGCGAGCTGCAAGGTTAGTTGGGAAAGGGGAAGAGACAAAAAAGGAACATTTTAGTTATTTCAAAATCTAGCCCAGCAGTCAGAACGACTGGCTCTTGTACCTAAAACACTGTCAGAAGCACTCTGTTCTTAGCTCATGGAGGAAAACGAGCTTCCGATCATTATACAACCTCACAGATTGAGAGTTAGAGGTTATGGCCATTTTCCGGGAACCACCTGCTCTTCCACTGTTCTGGGACACAGGAAAAGTTACTGAAAGCTAAAAGCAGTATGAGTTTGTTTCAGAACAAGCAGAGCAAGTATTTCATTATTTCTGTGTGACAACAGTGGTGGCAGAAGGGGGACAACAGTGGAGAAGGAGCAGGACAGGCCCCTTCAAGTCCCACAAGTAGAAGACATTTTGGTGAAGGCCAGGAAAGGGCAAAAATCTTCCACCAAATACTGAGTTAGTTGTAAACAGAATGTACAAACAATAGTTCTAATCACTAGCCAAAAAGCGTCTTTATATGCTATTGGTGAAATAGGACTATCGACCACAAACTGCCTTTTAGTCAATATTTATTTACTTATTTATTCACCAAATATGTGTTGTTACTATAGAACAGGCAGTGTCCAAGGCACTGAGAATTGTTATAGAAAGTATATATCCTCTGTATTCTCTTGGACTCACTCTCTTACAGGTATCCATCTTACAAGGATCTCCAGCCCCATGGCTTCATGAAGCCAAGGAAAGCTATGAATAAGGCCTGATATAAAATTATGAACTTACTCAAAATATGAGGGTTTTTTTCTGTAACTCTATGGTATAATTCTTGAGCATGAACTTTGTAGATAATGACATCATGCCACCCTGTCCAAAGGCTGGACCCACCTAGAATCATCTCTGAATTCAGATAATGGAAATGTCATAGCTTATAAGCATCTGTAATGTTATAGTTAGAGAAACATGGTGCTGGGATCAGTACCAAAGTCATGCATCATCAGGTTCTGGGCAATCTCCAGTGACCTCTCCAGAAGTCCCTCAGTGATCCAATGTGACTAGTGGAAACTAGCAGAGCTGCACAACTAGAACTCATATTCAATGGCATCCCAGTGACAGGTATCTTAATCTTCAATATAATCCAAATACTTGAGTAAAGAGATATCAGTTCCATTTAAGTTAAAAAATGGTTTATTAAAAAAAAAAAGAAACACTAAGCAAACAAAGAGGGATATATAGTAAATGTTGAGTGCAAATAAAAAAAAGTAGTACTTAGTACTTCTAATGTGTTGGCTTTTATTATATATGAGATTATGTTTGTTAGTATCTTAAGATAGATGCTAACAGTCAAATACCCAGACAACAAAAACAGGTCCACCAAAATTTAGATAGTTAGAAGAATCATTCTCTTATTGACCATTCTCTTATGGGGATTCAAACAATGTAATTCTTGACTTGCATAGGTCAGTACTTTGACACCCCAGTCAGTGTTTCTCAGTCATTTTAAATACATGCTATCAGAGTGCTTTCTCATGGCACTATGTTCATATCTTTAGCACTTATTAAATACACATTATTTGTCTAGTGTGTCACATAAAGCAACAGGCATTCTGACTAGATTTTTTCAAACTATACAGACCTCACAACTACCAATATATGCCTCTAATGATACATAAAATATAATACCTTGAATTATGAGAAACTTTAAAATAACTCTAATCAAATTTCATATTTACTTATTCTTTATTTTATTTTTTTATTTTTTATTTTTTCAAGACAGAGTTTCTCTGTGCGGCCCTGGCTGTCCTGGAACTCACTCTGTAGACCAGGCTGGCCTCAAACTCAGAAATCCTCCTGCCTCTGCCTCCCGAGTGCTGGGATTAAAGGCATGTGCCACCACACCCGGCCATATTTACTTATTCTTAATACCAAAAGTAATATATACAAATGCATGTATGTTTGTATACGTGTATGTATGATATTTTCAACTGCACAACTGATTTAATAAACTTTACTCACCATTGTTTCTTTCATATCAAATCATCAGCTACTACAAAGAAAGAACCCCCCCCCCAATCTTAGTAAGGCATATTCTAACCCCACACTCCATAATCAGTCACCACAGAGTTATTAGACCAGAAACCAAAGAGAAGTAGAGGGAAGAAAAATGAAGCCAAACAACAGTAGAAATCTAGATGTATTAAAGAGGAGTGAGGATGATTCACATGAGATGGCTGGAAGCCTGAATTTTAACAATGAAGCTAAACAGTCATTTGTATTACTGTCTGGCCATGCAGCGCTGTTTAAAGCCTCCTTACCATTACTTGTTGAATCATAGCTGTCCATCCAGTTGCCAGAGTCCAAATCATCTTCATAGTCTTCATCATAATCTTCACTGTACAGCTTACCCTCAGGTCCAGGGTCCATGAAGCTTAAGTGTGTGCAGCAAGATGTTGTCAAAAACTCTGACAATTTACCTGTTTGGATCCTTACAATTACAGGGTACAGAGAAAAAAAGAAACTTAGAGAATATCTTTTTTAAAGTAACACAATTTTAGCAGTATAGCTCAATTGGTAAAGTACATGCCTAGCATGAACAAAACCCTTTGCTCAACTCCAAAAATTAAACAGAGGAACAAATAAGCCACACTTGTAAATAAAGGAATGCTAAGCATATTTTAAGCATGTTGGGGAGATTTTAAAAGAAAGGCCACAAATTAAAGTTTACAGTCCTCCAACAGATTATTTCTATGTTCTTCCATTGCTGTACACTATGTTGAATGTCTGCTAAAAACCTGTATTAGCTATTAGAGACATAGATGGGGAATGAGGATAAATCACACAAATCTATAACATCATTTTAAAAATACTATCGGGCTGGAGAGACTGCTAAGTGGTTAAGAGCACTGACTGCTCTTCCAAAGGACCTGGGTTTAATTCCCAGTAACCATATAATGGCTTAGAACTGTCTCTAACTCCAATTTGAAGGGATCTGATACCGTTTGCTGGCCTCTGTAGGTACCAGGCACACACACACAATGCACAGACATACTTGCAGGCAAAACTCCCATACACATAGAAGAAAAATAAAAAGAAATCTCAAAAAGTTTTTAAAATACTATCAAAGGACCATTTTGGACATAAAAGACAGTATCTGAAAATTATATACATTGTAATAAATTAAGTTGAGCCATATCAGTTTCTACTTAATAAGCCAATTCCAAAACTCCAAATGAAGTTAGTACTACTAATTTTCTTTTTTGTCTGTTTTTGAGACAGGGTTTCTCTGTGTAGCCCTGGCTCTCCTGGAACTTACTTGATAGACCAGACTGGCTTTGAACTCAGAGATCTGCCTAGTGGTATTAATTTTCTAAGGAAGCCAGCTTAAAGGGGCTACCAATGGCCAGACCTTGGATAATTTGAAAAATAAAAGAAATAATGACAAGAATGGGCCATGACAAGTCCCTTCCGCTCGACTCGGGACTCGAGCCCCGGGCTACCTTGCCAGCAGAGTCTTGCCCAACACCCGCAAGGGTCCACACAGGACTCCCCACGGGACCCTAAGACCTCTGGTGAGTGGATCACAGTGCCTGCCCCAATCCAATCGCGCGGAACTCGAGACTGCGGTACATAGGGAAGCAGGCTACCCGGGCCTGATCTGGGGCACAAGTCCCTTCCGCTCGACTCGGGACTCGAGCCCCGGGCTACCTTGCCAGCAGAGTCTTGCCCAACACCCGCAAGGGTCCACACGGGACTCCCCACGGGACCCTAAGACCTCTGGTGAGTGGATCACAGTGCCTGCCCCAATCCAATTGCGCGGAACTTGAGACTGCGGTACATAGGGAAGCAGGCTACCCGGGCCTGATCTGGGGCACAAGTCCCTTCCGCTCGACTCGGGACTCGAGCCCCGGGCTACCTTGCCAGCAGAGTCTTGCCCAACACCCGCAAGGGTCCACACAGGACTCCCCACGGGACCCTAAGACCTCTGGTGAGTGGATCACAGTGCCTGCCCCAATCCAATCGCGTGGAACTTGAGACTGCGGTACATAGGGAAGCAGGCTACCCGGGCTTGATCTGGGGCACAAACCCCTTCCACTCCACTCGAGCCCCGGCTACCTTGCCAGCTGAGTCGCCTGACACCCGCAAGGGCCCACACAGGATTCCACACGTGATCCTAAGACCTCTAGTGAGTGGAACACAACTTCTGCCAGGAGTCTGGTTCGAACACCAGATATCTGGGTACCTGCCTTGCAAGAAGAGAGCTTGCCTGCAGAGAATACTCTGCCCACTGAAACTAAGGAGAGTGCTACCCTCCAGGTCTGCTCATAGAGGCTAACAGAGTCACCTGAAGAACAAGCTCTTAACAGTGACAACTAAAACAGCTAGCTTCAGAGATTACCAGATGGCGAAAGGCAAACGTAAGAATCCTACTAACAGAAATCAAGACCACTCACCATCATCAGAACGCAGCACTCCCACCCCACCTAGTCCTGGGCACCCCAACACAACCGAAAATCTAGACCCAGATTTAAAAACATTTCTCATGATGATGATAGAGGACATCAAGAAGGACTTTCATAAGTCACTTAAAGATTTACAGGAGAGCACTGCTAAAGAGTTACAGGCTCTTAAAGAAAAGCAGGAAAACACAGCCAAACAGGTGATGGAAATGAACAAAACCATACTAGAACTAAAAGGGGAAGTAGACACAATAAAGAAAACCCAAAGCGAGGCAACGCTGGAGATAGAAACCCTAGGAAAGAGATCTGGAACCATAGATGCGAGCATCAGCAACAGAATACAAGAAATGGAAGAGAGAATCTCAGGTGCAGAAGATTCCATAGAGAACATCGACACAACAGTCAAAGAAAATACAAAATGCAAAAGGATCCTAACTCAAAACATCCAGGTAATCCAGGACACAATGAGAAGACCAAACCTACGGATAATAGGAATTGATGAGAATGAAGATTTTCAACTTAAAGGGCCAGCTAATATCTTCAACAAAATAATAGAAGAAAACTTCCCAAACATAAAAAAAGAGATGCCCATGATCATACAAGAAGCATACAGAACTCCAAATAGACTGGACCAGAAAAGAAATTCCTCCCGACACATAATAATCAGAACAACAAATGCACTAAATAAAGATAGAATATTAAAAGCAGTAAGGGAGAAAGGTCAAGTAACATATAAAGGAAGGCCTATCAGAATTACACCAGACTTTTCACCAGAGACTATGAAAGCCAGAAGAGCCTGGACAGATGTTATACAGACACTAAGAGAACACAAATGCCAGCCCAGGCTACTATACCCGGCCAAACTCTCAATTACCATAGATGGAGAAACCAAAGTATTCCACGACAAAACCAAGTTCACACAATATCTTTCCACGAATCCAGCCCTTCAAAGGATAATAACAGAAAAGAAGCAATACAAGGACGGAAATCACGCCCTAGAACAACCAAGAAAGTAATCATTCAACAAACCAAAAAGAAGACAGCCACAAGAACAGAATGCCAACTCTAACAACAAAAATAAAAGGGAGCAACAATTACTTTTCCTTAATATCTCTTAATATCAATGGGCTCAATTCCCCAATAAAAAGACATAGACTAACAGACTGGCTACACAAACAGGACCCAACATTCTGCTGCTTACAGGAAACCCATCTCAGGGAAAAAGACAGACACTACCTCAGAGTGAAAGGCTGGAAAACAATTTTCCAAGCAAATGGACTGAAGAAACGAGCTGGAGTAGCCATTTTAATATCGGATAAAATCGACTTCCAACCCAAATTTATCAAAAAAGACAAGGAGGGACACTTCATACTCATCAAAGGTAAAATCCTCCAAGAGGAACTCTCAATTCTGAATATCTACGCACCAAATGCAAGGGCAGCCACATTCATTAGAGACACTTTAGTAAAGCTCAAAGCATACATTGCACCTCACACAATAATAGTGGGAGACTTCAACACACCACTTTCTTCAAAGGACAGATCGTGGAAACAGAAACTAAACAGGGACACAGTGAAACTAACAGAAGTTATGAAACAAATGGACCTGACAGATATCTACAGAACATTTTATCCTAAAACAAAAGGATATACCTTCTTCTCAGCACCTCACGGGACCTTCTCCAAAATTGACCATATAATTGGTCACAAAACAGGCCTCAATAGATACAAAAATATTGAAATTGTCCCATGTATCCTATCAGACCACCATGGCCTAAGACTGATCTTCAATAACAACATAAATAATGGAAAGCCAACATTCACGTGGAAACTGAATAACACTCTTCTCAATGATACCTTGGTCAAGGAAGGAATAAAGAAAGAAATTAAAGACTTTTTAGAGTTTAATGAAAATGAAGCCACAACGTACCCAAACCTATGGGACACAATGAAAGCATTTCTAAGAGGGAAACTCATAGCGCTGAGTGCCTCCAAGAAGAAACGGGAGACAGCACATACTAGCAGCTCGACAACACATCTAAAAGCCCTAGAAAAAAAGGAAGCAAATTCACCCAAGAGGAGTAGACGGCAGGAAATAATCAAACTCAGGGGTGAAATCAACCAAGTGGAAACAAGAAGAACTATTCAAAGAATCAACCAAACGAGGAGTTGGTTCTTTGAGAAAATCAACAAGATAGATAAACCCTTAGCTAGACTCACTAAAGGGCACAGGGACAAAATCCTAATTAACAAAATCAGAAATGAAAAGGGAGACATAACAACAGATCCTGAAGAAATCCAAAACACCATCAGATCCTTCTACAAAAGGCTATACTCAACAAAACTGGAAAACCTGGACGAAATGGACAAATTTCTGGACAGATACCAGGTACCAAAGTTGAATCAGGATCAAGTTGACCATCTAAACAGTCCCATATCACCTAAAGAAATAGAAGCAGTTATTAATAGTCTCCCAACCAAAAAAAGCCCAGGACCAGATGGGTTTAGTGCAGAGTTCTATCAGACCTTCAAAGAAGATCTAATTCCAATTCTGCACAAACTATTTCACAAAATAGAAGTAGAAGGTACTCTACCCAACTCATTTTATGAAGCCACTATTACTCTGATACCTAAACCACAGAAAGATCCAACAAAGATAGAGAACTTCAGACCAATTTCTCTTATGAATATCGATGCAAAAATCCTCAATAAAATTCTCGCTAACCGAATCCAAGAACACATTAAAGCAATCATCCATCCTGACCAAGTAGGTTTTATTCCAGGGATGCAGGGATGGTTTAATATACGAAAATCCATCAATGTAATCCATTATATAAACAAACTCAAAGACAAAAACCACATGATCATCTCGTTAGATGCAGAAAAAGCATTTGACAAGATCCAACACCCATTCATGATAAAAGTTTTGGAAAGATCAGGAATTCAAGGCCCATACCTAAACATGATAAAAGCAATCTACAGCAAACCAGTAGCCAACATCAAAGTAAATGGAGAGAAGCTGGAAGCAATCCCACTAAAATCAGGGACTAGACAAGGCTGCCCACTTTCTCCCTACCTTTTCAACATAGTACTTGAAGTATTAGCCAGAGCAATTCGACAACAAAAGGAGATCAAGGGGATACAAATTGGAAAAGAGGAAGTCAAAATATCACTTTTTGCAGATGATATGATAGTATATATAAGTGACCCTAAAAATTCTACCAGAGAACTCCTAAACCTGATAAACAGCTTCGGTGAAGTAGCTGGATATAAAATAAACTCAAACAAGTCAATGGCCTTTCTCTATACAAAGAATAAACAGGCTGAGAAAGAAATTAGGGAAACAACACCCTTCTCAATAGTCACAAATAATATAAAATATCTTGGCGTGACTCTAACTAAGGAGGTGAAAGATCTGTATGATAAAAACTTCAAATCTCTGAAGAAAGAAATTAAAGAAGATCTCAGAAGATGGAAAGATCTCCCATGCTCATGGATTGGCAGGATCAACATTGTAAAAATGGCTATCTTGCCAAAAGCAATCTACAGATTCAATGCAATCCCCATCAAAATTCCAACTCAATTCTTCAACGAATTGGAAGGAGCAATTTGCAAATTTGTCTGGAATAACAAAAAACCTAGGATAGCAAAAAGTCTTCTCAAGGATAAAAGAACTTCTGGCGGAATCACCATGCCAGACCTAAAGCTTTACTACAGAACAATTGTGATAAAAACTGCATGGTACTGGTATAGAGACAGACAAGTAGACCAATGGAATAGAATTGAAGATCCAGAAATGAACCCACACACCTATGGTCACTTGATCTTCGACAAGGGAGCTAAAACCATCCAGTGGAAGAAAGACAGCATTTTCAACAATTGGTGCTGGCACAACTGGTTGTTATCGTGTAGAAGAATGCGAATCGATCCATACTTATCTCCTTGTACTAAGGTCAAATCTAAGTGGATCAAGGAACTTCACATAAAACCAGAGACACTGAAACTTATAGAGGAGAAAGTGGGGAAAAGCCTTGAAGATATGGGCACAGGGGAAAAATTCCTGAACAGAACAGCAATGGCTTGTGCTGTAAGATCGAGAATCGACAAATGGGACCTAATGAAACTCCAAAGTTTCTGCAAGGCAAAAGACACCGTCAATAAGACAAAAAGACCACCAACAGATTGGGAAAGGATCTTTACCTATCCTAAATCAGATAGGGGACTAATATCCAACATATATAAAGAACTCAAGAAGGTGGACTTCAGAAAATCAAATAACCCCATTAAAAAATGGGGCTCAGAACTGAACAAAGAATTCTCACCTGAGGAATACCGAATGGCAGAGAAGCACTTGAAAAAATGTTCAACATCCTTAATCATCAGGGAAATGCAAATCAAAACAACCCTGAGATTCCACCTCACACCAGTCAGAATGGCTAAGATCAAAAATTCAGGTGACAGCAGATGCTGGCGAGGATGTGGAGAAAGAGGAACACTCCTCCATTGTTGGTGGGAGTGCAGGCTTGTACAACCACTCTGGAAATCAGTCTGGCGGTTCCTCAGAAAACTGGACATAGTACTACCGGAGGATCCAGCAATACCTCTCCTGGGCATATATCCAGAAGATGCCCCAACAGGTAAGAAGGACACATGCTCCACTATGTTCATAGCAGCCTTATTTATAATAGCCAGAAGCTGGAAAGAACCTAGATGCCCCTCAACAGAGGAATGGATACAGAAAATGTGGTACATCTACACAATGGAGTACTACTCAGCTATTAAAAAGAATGAATTTATGAAATTCCTAGCCAAATGGATGGACCTGGAGGGCATCATCCTGAGTGAGGTAACACATTCACAAAGGAACTCACACAATATGTATTCACTGATAAGTGGATATTAGCCCCAAACCTAGGATACCCAAGATATAAGATATAATTTGCTAAACACATGAAACTCAAGGAGAATGAAGACTGAAGTGTGGACACTATGCCCCTCCTTAGATTTGGGAACAAAACACCCATGGAAGGAGTTACAGAGACGGAGTTTGGAGCTGAGATGAAAGGATGGACCATGGAGAGACTGCCATAGCCAGGGATCCACCCCATAATCAGCATCCAAACGCTGACACCATTGCATACACTAGCAAGATTTTATTGAAAGGACGCAGATGTAGCTGTCTCTTGTGAGACTATTCCGGGGCCCAGCAAACACAGAAGTGGATGCTCACAGTCAGCTAATGGATGGATCATAGGGCTCCCAACGGAGGAGCTAGAGAAAGTAGCCAAGGAGCTAAAGGGATCTGCAACCCTATAGGTGGAACAACATTATGAGCTAACCAGTACCCCGGAGCTCTTGACTCTAGCTGCATATATATCAAAAGATGGCCTAGTCGGCCATCACTGGAAAGAGAGGCCCATTGGACTTGCAAACTTTATATGCCCCAGTACAGGGGAATACCAGGGCCAAAAAGGGGGAGTGGGTGGGCAGGGGAGTGGGGGTGGGTGGATATGGGGGACTTTTGGTATAGCATTGGAAATGTAAATGAGTTAAATACCTAATAAAAAATGGAAAAAAAATATAAAAAAAAAAAAAAAAGAATGGGCCATGACATGTTGAATAAAATAAGAATCCAAAGAATATATATTAATCATAAGCCACAAAATAAGTTTTTTTATATAAGAATTCTAATTCTAGATGTACACAAAGTGATAGAAACACTGTCAAATGAACCTTGGTTTATATATATGTATATATGCAGACAAATTTCTAGAAGACTATTTTATAACGGAGATGTGGGGAACGGGTGTGGCGGCAGTCCCAAAGGCGCTAGGGACTGCAGCTAAGTCGTATGACTTGCACCTGACTTCCTCATATAAGCCACAAACATCTTGAGAGCTGCGCAGGTGTACCAGGATACCGGCGAATCCATTTTGATGGAGATATGCCCCTGCTGCCCTGATTAGCTGAAGCTGCGTGCCTGGTGAAGTGGCGTGGCCTGCTGTGCGTGGATGGGAACTGAGAGTATAAAAGAGTGAGAGGCCCAGGGTTCGGGGGAGGTATAAACAAGGGAGATATAAACAAGGGAGATATAAACAAGAAGAAACAGGACTGAATAAACGTGTGCAGAAGGATCCTGTTGCAGCGTCGTTCTTCCTGGCCAGTTGGGCGCGCGCAAGACTTAGTAATAAGTCTTGCATGCAAGAATCAATGGAAGCCAGCACCATTTGCTCAAAGACTTTTGAGAAAAGGTATAGGGCAGTGAGCTGTGCACAGACAGCCTGGTCCTGGTCAAACACAGACCTTGAACCCTGGTGATGCTAAGGGACTGCAGGTGTTCAGCCACACCTCCTGGGACCCTGGCTCCTGTTCCGGCTACAGCCTCCCAAAGACCCTCCTGCCCCCACCAGGCAGAGAGGCATGTGTGGCCATCAGTCATGTAGGCAATGCCCCAAGCTCCTGGTATTCTGTCTGGACTCCACCCCCACAGTTACCTGGCAACAGCCAGGTATGCTCCTCCCCACAGTTACCTGGCAACAGCCAGGTAGGCCAGGCCCACTATAAAAGGAGCTGTTTGCCCCCTCCTCCCTCTCTTATCCTCTTATTCTCTTGCTCTTACTCTTGCTCCCTTGCTCTCCCTGTCTCTGCCTTCCCTTTGCCCCTCTCTCCATGTGGCCATGGCTCACCTCTGCTTCTCTACTCTCTCCCCCTCTCTGATTTTCTACAATAAATGCCTTAAAACTATGGACTGCCTCTTTTCATTGGGATCCACCATGCAGGAGCAATGGAGCAGGTCTTCCCCTAACAAGCCATGTATCTAACCTCCCACTGGGAGGCCTCCCTGCACTCCAGTCACAACCCAAGCCACCAATGAGCAAGCCAAGGACTTTCCTCCCTAAGGAACCCAGCCAAAGCTCTCCTCCCTGCCCCTTTTCCCTTCAGGCTCTGGGCCAGAGTCTGCCTGTGCCCCCTCCCCCGCTCTGTTCTCAGCTCTTCTGAGACATCCAGCAGTGTCTGTGGTGTCAAAGACCCAGAACCTGAAGTCCCTGGCCTTCTTGCAGCCCAGGGACCCCCGAACCGGCTCTTTTGTGGTACCCAGCAGCATCTGTGTTACCTGAGAGTCTGAGCCCAACTCCCTACTCCACTCCGGCAGGTCCACGGGGACCTCAGACTGTGCCTTCCCCATATCTGGAAAGGGGTCCTGTGGCTTCACATAGCCCGACACCTGACCTGCAGTTTTGTGGGGGTGCCGCAGTCAAACTCCCTGAATCCACCTCATCCAGTGGCCCAAGCCCTGGGCCAGATGTAAGACCCCATTTTTGACCCACCAAAAGGATCTGAAGACACTTGGTGAACAGCACTAAAACTGAGAGCATATCGTTCATAATGACTAACCCACCTCAAGTGCTTTCAGGAATGATGTCTTGGGAAAGACTGCAGTGAATTCTTATATTTGTATGTGTTGTTTCAGCATCTATTTGGATCTAAATTTAACTTTCTCATATTATAAGTAGGGCTAAGCATTACTGACAGTTTCTTGTGCTCCATCTCTCCTGGTTCAGGGTATATATATATGTCAATTACCTGGCCCCACCAAAATAGCCATCCTGCATTTTTCGGAGTGCTGCCAAGATACTTGAATTCAAGCTGGTTCCATCTTCATCTTTAAAAGGAAAGATTTAAAAAAAAAACAATTATTTGTCATTTTATCTTAGAACTAAGGGGAAATATTTCAATTATTTCAAACTAACATCGTACAGGTACTCTGTGCTTCAACTATTAATGTGAGAATCAACATCGCTGTAGAATGGACAAGTGGTAAAGATTACGTTCTTCAAAGGAATTATCTTGTTTATCACAAGTACCCAGCACTATTTACCAAATGTTTATGACACATACTATTGATGAACCAGCCCACCTCCATCTTAGGCTTGAAAGTTATCTTATATTAAAGGTAAACTAGGTTACTTCCTGTTTATAATCAAATCTTTGTTTCTCAAGGACTGGACTATGCCCACCCACCTATAACCTTAACTACAAATGGGTTTGTACTGCCTGTTCCAGGACATTGCAATCATGTTTTTGTTTCAAAAAGTTGTTATGACCATCGTGCAACCTTACCTTTGTTTCAAAAGGCTGTTATGACTACTTTGTTATGCTGTTCCTGTAACCCCGCCTATTAGTCTGTCAAAACCCCCATTTGGAAACCTCCTATCCCTGATAAAAGCCATACCTTGCCCATGTCCAAGGCTGACCTCTTAAACCACACTTTAGGGGGAGGCAGCCTATTCACATGAATAAAAAGAGCTTGCTTTAATTAATTGCTTGCTTTCATTAATCTGACCATGATGATATGGGTCAGTGTCTGTTCGCCTTGCATCATTGGGATTATCATTATGATAAGTATCTCATAGATGGTATCACTCACAATGAGCCTTGGTGTGTGCAAATGTATGTGTGAATGTGTATATATACACTTAAAATCCTTTAGAAGGGTACTAATTACCTCCTTTTTATGAAACTGATGATAATCTTGTGATTTGCCTTTTCCAATTTGTTCTTTCTGACAGCACTCAGGATGCAGAGGCAGGAGGACCATGAGTTCAAGGCCAGGCTGATTTATATAATGAGCTCCACAATAGCCTGAGTATATTGTGAGACTTTGCTTCAAAACACAAAACAAAATAACAAAAACCAATAAAAGCCAGGCATAGTGGTGCACATCTGTAATTTCAGTACTTGAGAGGTAGATATAGGAAGATCAGGAGTTCAAAGCCAACCTTTGCTATATATCATGTTTGATGACAGCTTATACTATATAAGACCTAGTCTCAGAAATCAAACTGAGAAAGTGAGATGGCATAACGGGTAAAAGCACTTGCTGCCAACACTGATAACCTGAGTTTGATCCAAGGAACCCACATGATAGAGGGAGAGGCCCAATTTCTGCAAACTGTTCTCTGACTTCCACACAAGAGCCACTACATGCCTGTGTATGTGCACATACAACAAATAAATAAATATATAAATATTTACAAACATCCATATGTAAATCAAGCAAAACAAGAATAAACACATGGAATAAAATAGCTTGATATAGTGGCAAATGGCTGTGATCTTAGCATTTGGGAGGCTACAGCAGGAAGACTGCTATGAGTTCAAATCATCTTAGTGAGATTGTAGCCAGCCAGGGCCATAGAGTAGAATTCTGCGTCAAAAGAATTAAAGAGCAAAAGAAAAGAAAGGAAACATCAAACAGAACAAAGCAAAATGGCTTTGTATCATCTTTCTTCAATTTTCAATACCACCAATGCAGAATATTATCTCCTCACCTCACATGGTCACTTGTTTTCTTGATGTTAGTGTACTGTGACAACAGAACTATTGTCAACAACTAAAATCTACTAAATACAACTTGTTTCATGTCATTCTGTGGTCCTCCCTTCTCCCCAGAGGTTGTTGGCCACCAGCCATGAGGACAATTATCTTCAAAGAGAAAGCCTAACTTTATTTGGACTAAATCAAGTGGTATATCAGGTTTTTTGGTTCTTTTGAAGGGGGCAGGGTTTTCAGGGTGAGTAAGTTTCATTAGCTAGAGTTTGCATACTGAAGAATGCCTTGTTTGCCTGGAGAGGCATTCCAAGAATTTCAGGTAGTTGTTGGACAGGTTCTTATTGGGAGAAAGGAAGCTTAAACATGTAATCTCAACAAGGCTACACCCAACGTTCTGCAGGGAGACAGTGGGGGGAGGGTCAGGTTCCCCAGACAGGGCAAGGCCAGCTGGTAAAGGAAATCCTCCATTTTTATGCAGAGCTCAGAGGAGCATCTGAACAAGTTGGCAGGGTCTCCCCACATCACTCCTTACTCAAAAACTTTGGAAAGCTTCAACCTCTTATGTAACTTCTAATATAACTTGTTTTAAATCTCTCTGCTGATTTTCGAAGTATGTCTTCATAACCTGAGCCTACCTTACTTTGCCAGTTTTGTTCATCATAGTACTCTAATATGTTCAAGTTGGCCTTGTCACCAGCCTCACACACAGGCTCATTCCTCTCTCCAGGCCTCACTCAAGGCAGCCCCAAACCCAGTTGAGATCTCATTCTTCTTTCCTCCTCCTATGTGAAGATTAACAATTTAATAGTGGTGGTGGCGCACGCCTTTGATCCCAGCACTTGGGAGGCAGAGGCAGGCGAATTTCCGAGTTCGAGGCCAGCCTGGTCTACAGAGTGAGTTCCAGGACAGCCAGGGTTACACAGAGAAACCCTGTCTCGAAACCACCACCACCACCCACCACCACATCAGGTGCTTAACAAAACCAGGGGATCTGATACCTGCTGGGTTTCAGACTCAGGAGAAGGGGCGCGGAGGTGCATATTTAACATACTAAAGCAGACCTGGCCTTCATGTTCTCCCAGAATCCCTGTTCAAGGCCTGGCTGACATACTTTGCCTTCTACCCTGAAGTTTCCAAGCCAGAGGCTCAGGTCTTCATTATATACTTCAGACACTTTGGCCTCTATCTGCATTTTTCCTTTGTAGTGCTAGTGCACTTTCTCTCTCTGCACCCCATCCCCTTTTCTGTTTTCCTGTCTGTGGGGCAAACTTCCCTGACCTCCCCCTGTGAGATCAGCTGCCCCCAATAAACCTGCCTTTATACTTTAATTTGGCTTCAGTTGGCTTATTATCAATGCCCTCTTTTGATCTCTGTGGACATATATGTACCCTCACATATATTAAAATCTTGTTAAAAAGAAAAAAATAAAAGCAATTCCAAAAACTTAAGTCTCACATCAGCTGAATTTTTTCTTTGGCACTGTGGTAACCTTCAGTGCTTCAGTACTTCCTAATCTACTGTCTTGAATTTGTCTTCTATTATTATTATTATTATTATTATTATCATCATCATCATCATCATCATCATCATCATCATCCATTAACTTTGCCTTCTAAATTAGACTGTGTACTATTTGAAGACAATTGTGAGAATATATTCATTATTAAACAGACACTTGTTAATCATCTCAAGTAAGGGAAAAAGACAAAAAGAACAAAGACTACCCTACTTTCTCAGCTCTTTTTCTCTTCTAATTTTTAAGCCCTTTTCAGATGCGACCAAAATTCTTCCCAGTCTGTCTGGATTTTAAATGATTCATGATAAATGGTTCTTTTTAATGAAACAGAATTTTATGCACTTTGGCAGTACATGCAGTCCTTTGGAAGCAACAGCAGAGACACAGAAAGAAAGAAACAGCCTCTGTCTTTTAATCCTGCAGGAGCTCAGAACACTAGAGTCTTTCCTTGTGAGGAAGCACCTCTCCTTGCCCCTAGTACAAACCGAAAGCCTTTGCACTTTCCCCATGCTAGACCTTCCTGTTTCCCTAAGACAAGCTTCCCGAGAGAACTTGGGAACTTCCCTAGAAATCTTGATGATCCACTGGGATAAAATAGATGTAGGTGTACTAGTACTGTCTTTAAGAAGAATTGTAGAATACAGTTTTTTTGGAAAAGTGCCTCAAAAATCATTCTGGAAAGCTATTTATTCTCTCAAAGCTATATATTCTTAGGTATCCATTTGTTTCATACTTACTGTCTTCACTTCCTGAAACATAAGCTTAAATAGAGCAGAAACCATACCTGCCTATCACCCACTCTGTGCAGAGTTTAGAAAACTGGTGAGTACTACTGTAAGAAGTAGCTCTACAGTGGGACACTGAAGAACTAACTACACATGTGACTTACTTTCCTGCTTTATTCAGCCCTTACCAAGCATGGTGTGCGAGATAGGGAAAGTGATCGTGGGCTGGCCTGTCATCCTCCAGCGGCTACAGAGGTAGGAAAGGTCTGTTCTGAGCATTTCTACTATCATCTGGTTGTCCAGAGCCAGGTAGAACTGTTGCTGGTCTATAAACTGAGAAAAGAAAAAAACCATCGTTCAGGAAGTTTTGCTCTCACAAATATCAAATAATATTTTTCAATGTTCATTTATTTATAAGGCATACATATCACAGAAAAAAAAAACCCAGTACTCTCAAATTTAGTGGCTAATAATTTCTAAAGTACATGTTGGCCAATAGTAGGCACAATAGTTTCTGATAATTTTGAAGTGTGTGAGTGCCTAGAAATCTGTTCAAATATGTAATTTCATTTAATCCTATAACCACCTAGTGTAGGCAGCTCCTCCTTCCCTTTTCTTTTTCTCCCTAGTTTCTCATTTTGCAGCCTAAGCTGGTTTGAACTCATAACCCCCTGCTTGAGAATTCCTGAGTCCTGGGTTACAGGCATTCACCACTATTCCCAACTTGCTGTTTTTCTTTTAATATGAAGAAAAAGACTCAGAGACAGTATATGAACTAGCACACACATCTCATTAGCAAATGGAAAAATCAGAAATATGAGTCTAGAGTCACTTCATCATTTTTTATGTTTGTCTCAGCTGCACTGTTTTAGATATGACAAGGTACTTAAATTTTCCTTTCAGAAAATATTCACTGTGGTGCTAGAGCTAAACCCTGGTCCTAGCACATACTTAGGGAATACTCAGCCCTGAGCTCGAGCTTCAGCTCTTGGGTGAGACAGAATACTCCTGTGGAGTTCATAATGACCTTGCTAACCATGTTGCTCAGGTTGGAGGCTCTGAACACAAGTCTCTTGCCTCACCCTCCTAAGTGCTGGGATTACAAGCATGTGGCACCAGAAAATCATTTCTACTACCATACCCACGTGCAATTGAACTTAGATCTATTATTATGTAGCTAACAAATGTCAGGCCGCCAATATGTATAATTACAGCTTAACAGTCCTGATCTTTTTCTTTAAAGGGCACTGAAGTTTTCTATGCAAATGAAAGGGCTCCTTCCCCACAGGAAAAACTTAATTTAGCACTTAAATAAAACGACTGTGTTTCACTTATAAAGGATAAATACAGTCTTCATTTAACTTCCAAAAAATAAGAAAAACTGTGTAAGGACCTGAACATTTAGAAAATCCCAAACACAATTTACCACCCGGGACTACTGTTGGTAATAACAGTCACTTGGCAATTTTCTATGCTGCAAGTTCAATTTGGTTCAATTCAACAAACACTTATTGAGCCATTTAAGATATGCAAGGCCCTGTGGGACTCTGACTAATCCAATTCTAGCAAATGCTTTGCTTCTGTGATCTGTGTTCTCATTCTCTCTCCCTCTCCCTCTCCCCTCCCCCTCCCTCTCTCTCTCATTTCCATTCATCTCTATGAATTTTACAGCTTATCCCACTCACCTGTGGAGTGAAAGTAAAGATAGTTTTGCGAATGTCATAAAGTTTTGATGTTCCAAGCACACCCATGAGCCTGTAGGGTCGTCCACTGAGTTTCATTCTACTGTTGCATCCTGACACAGAATTGAGAAACGATCAGGAAATTCTTAGTGTACAAATTAAAGCAGTATTTATTAATACAGATAATACAATGTACATATATGCATAGACTCACAACCACCTCATTTCCTTCAGTTTGAGATGTCTTCCTTTTACAGTTTAGCTTTCTAAAATCAGAATCTACCTCGCAATCCATATCTGTGTTAAATAAACTATATACATATATAACTATATATTATATATAAATAGAAAACTACATTAAATATTGTTTAAGGTACAATAAGGGAATTGTTCATTCACTGACATAAATTTTTCCTTCATCAGAGGGGAAAAATACTTCACATATTGTTCTAAAACTGTTTACCTCCAAGATATGTTGACTATTCTTTCTTGTCACTACTGAGAGAACCCCTACTACATGATTTTGGCTACACTATATTTTTATAAGTACTTGATTTGTTAACTGCACGGACATGAACCTTCTCACGAACATGTGTAAGTATATGCAGGCAAGTGGAACCCTTCAGGTGTCATCCTCATCAATGTAATTCATCTCCTTTCCAGCTTGGGTCTCTCACTGACGGAGAATCCACCAATTAGGCTAGACTTGCTTAACAGTGAGTGAGCTGCACCTCACTGTTGGGATCGTAAGCATGCATACCATTCCTGACAATTTCATATATATTCAGGGAATCAAAGACGCCAAGTCCTCATGATTATAAGGGAAGAGTTTTACCTATTAACCACACACCCCCACACACAAACATTACATTTTCAGAGTTGCTTCAACTTGTAAAGGAACAGACCAGAGAATGCTCAATGCCTTGGCCATATTCCAAGTTCCACTGAATAACTCTCATATTTGCTCTAGGATTAATAGCAAAACCAGTTTTATTCACGAATTCTTGTTAGTAAGATCTTAATGATTATTTATTGTATATGTTGTGTATGTGTGCATGCACACTCATGACATGACACACATGGAGGCCACAGGGCAACCTTTGTGAGTTGGTGCTCAATCCTTTGGGTCTGAGACTGAACTCACTTAGAGTTTCTAGGATCAAACTCAAGTTATCAGGCTTAAGTGACAAGTGCTTTTACCATCATGAGGGCCTTTGATAGTATTATTTTATGTGTAACATAAAATTTATCATTTTAATATTTTAAGTGTACAGTTTAGTAACTTCCTTTGAATATATCATTGTGTAAATGCCACCGCTATTCACCTCTCCAGACTATTTCATGTCTCCAAACTGAAACTCCACACCCATTAAACACTAAGGTTCCTTCTCCTCCCAGTCTCTGACAACAAATTTCTACTTTGCATCTATGAATTTGACTACTCAAAATATCTGATATTGACTAGAATCCTTTTCTTTTATAACTAATTGGTTTATTTCAATCAGCACAGTATCTTCAAAGTTCATACTTATAATAGCACATATTAAAGTTTCCCTCCCAGGTCACATATTCCACCCCCTGTATATGCCACCTTTTCTTTTCTTTTCTTTTCTTTTCTTTTTTTTAAAGATTTATTTATTATTACACATAAGTACACTGTCTTCAGACACGCCAGAAGAGGGCGTCAGATCTCATTACGGGTGCTTGTGAACCACCATGTGGTTGCTGGGATTTCTGAACTCAGGACTTTCAGAAGAGCAGTCAGTGCTCTTAACTGCTGAGTCATCTTGCCAGCAACCTTTGCTTTTCTATTCAATTGTTGATGAACATTGCAGATGTTCACATTTTCTGGCTATTATAAACAATATTGGCGAATAATGTAGAAAATATCTATTCATCGTTCTCATTCCATTCCCTTTTGTGCATATACTTAGAATTCCTGAAATATATACCAGTTCTATGTTTAACTTGAAAAAAAGACTTCTTTTTGTTCTATGTATATGCATGTATTGTGAGTCCAGTATCCCTACTGATCTGTTTTTTTTTTTAACTTTGGTTTTTTTTTTTTTTTTTAGAATTTCACACAAATACTGTATTTGCATATTTTTCACTCCTTTGAACTCCTCTGTTCCTCACATTCAAACTCATAGCCTCTTTATTATTATTTTTATACATGCACACATATGTGTATATACATGCATATGCATATATAAAGCAATCTTTTTAAAAGATTTATTTATTATTATTCATAAGTACACTGTCTCTGTCATCAGACACAACAGAAGAGGGTGTCGGATCTCATTACAGGTGGTTGTGAGGCACCATGTGGTTGCTGGGATTTGAACTCAGGACCATCGGAAAAGCAGTCAATGCTCTTAACGGCTGAGCCATCTCACCGGCCCATAAAAGCACATCTTATTGAGTCCATTTAATGTTGTCTATATGTATGTGTTCAAGGCTGACAATATGGGATCAGAAAACCTATCAAGGGGTTGTCCCCAGAGAATCCTGGTTCTCACTCATTTCCCAGCCATTAGTTGCCTGTAGCTTTTGATCCCAGCTCTTGGGAGGCAGAGGCAGGTGGATTTCTGAGTTGGAGGCCAGCCTGGTCTACATAGTGAGTTCCAGGACAGCCAGGGCTACACAGAGAAACACTGTATCGAAAAACGAAAAGAAAAAGAAAAAAAGAATCAACCAAACCAGGAGCTGTTTTTTTTGTTGTTGTTGTTGTTGTTGTTGTTGTTGTTTGTTTTGAGAAAATCAATAAGATAGATAAACCCTTAGCCAGACTAACTAGAGGGCACAGGAACAGTATCCCAATTAACAAAATCAGAAATGAAAAGGGAGACATAACAACAGAACCTGAGGAAATCCAAAGCGTCATCAGATCCTACTACAAAAGGCTATACTCAACAAAACTGGAAAACCTGGATGAAATGGACAACTTCCTAGACAGATACCAGGTACCAAAGTTAAATCAGGATCAGATTAATGATCTAAAAAGCCCCCTAAAGAAATAGAAGCAGTCATTAAGAGTCTCCCAACCAAAAATAGCCCAGGACCAGATGGGTTTAGTGCAGAGTTCTATCAGACCTTCAAAGAAGACCTAATTCCAACTCTCCTCAAACTATTCCACAAAATAGAAAGAGAAGGTACTCTACCCAATTCATTCTATGATGCCACAATTACTCTGATACCTAAACCACACAAAGATCCAACAAAGAAAGAGAACTTCAGGTAGATTTCCCTTATGAATATTGATGCAAAAATACTCAATAAAATTCTTGCAAACGGAATACAAGAACACATCAAAACAATCATCCATCCTGACCAAGTAGGTTTCATTCCAGGGATTCAAGGATGGTTCAATATACTGAAATCCATCAAAGTAATCCACTATAAAAACAAACTCAAAGACAAAAACCACATAATCATCTCATTAGATGCTGAGAAAGCATTCGACAAAGTCCAACACCCATTCATGATAAAAGTCTTGGAAAGATCAGGAATTTAAGGCTCATACCTAAACATAACAAAAGCAAAATACAGCAAACCAGTAGTCAACATCAAACTAAATGGAAAGAAACTTGAAGCAATCCCACTAAAATCGGGGACTAGACAAGGCTGCCCACTCTCTCCCTACCTATTCAATATAGTACTTGAAGTCCAAGCCAGAGCAATTAGACAACAAAAGGAGATCAAAGGAATACAAATTGGAAAGGAAGAAGTCAAAATATCACTATTTGCAGATGATAGTATATATTAGTGACCCCAAAAATTTCACCAGAGAACTCCTAAACCTGATAAACAGCTTCGGTGAAGTAGCTGGATATAAAATTAACTCAAACAAGTCAGTGGCCTTTCTCTACACAAAGAATAAACAGGCTGAGAAAGAAATTAGAAAAATAACACCATTCAAAATAGTCACAAATAATATAAAATACCTTGGTGTGACTCTAAGGAAGTGAAAGATCTGTATGATAAGAACGTCAAGTGTCTGAAGAAAGAAATCAAAGAAGATCTCAGAAGATGGAAAGATCTCCCATGCTCATAGATTGGCAGGATTAATATAGTCAAAATGGCTATCTTGCCGAAAGCAATCTACAGATTCAATGAAATCTCCATCAAAATTCCAACTCAATTCTTCACCAAGTTAGAAAGGGCAATTTGCAAATGCATCTGAAGTAACAAAAATCCTAGGATAGCAAAAACTCTTCTCAACAATAAAAGAACCTCTGGTAGAATCACAATCCCTGAACTCAAGCTGTACTACAGAGCAATTGTGATAAAAACTGCATGGTACTGGTACAGTGACAGACAGGCAGATCAGTGGAACAGAAGTGAAGAGCCAGAAATGAACCCACACACCTATGGTCACTTGATCTTTGACAAGGGAGCTAAAACCATCCATTGGAAAAAAGACAGCATCTTCAACAAATGGTGCTGGCTAAACTGGCGGTTATCATGTAGAAGAATAAGAATTGATCCATTCTTATCTCCTTGTACAAAGCTCAAGTCTAACTGGATCAAAGAACTCCACATAAAACCAGAGACAGTGAAACTTATAGAGGAGAAAGTGGGGAAAAGCCTTGAAGATATGGGCACAGGGGAAAAATTCCTGAACAGAACAGCAATGGCTTGTGCTGTAAGATTGAGAATCAACAAATGGGACCTCATAAAATTGCAAAGCTTCTGTAAGGCAAAGGACACTGTCAATAAGACCAAAAGACAACCAACAGATTGGGAAAAGATCTTTACCAATCCTAAATCCAATAAGGGGTTAATATCCAATATATATATAAAGAACTCAAGGAGTTGGACTCTAGATAACTAAACAACCCTATTAAAAATGGGGTACAGAGCTAAACAAAGAATCCTCAACTGAGGAATATTGAATGGCTGAGAAGCACCTAAAAATGTTCAATATCCTTAATCATCAGGGAAATGCAAATCAAAACAACCCTGAGATTCCACCTCACACCAGTCAGAATGGCTAAGATCAAAAACTCAGGTGACAGCAGATGCTGGCAAGGATGTGGAGAAAGCGGAGCACTCCTCCATTGCTGGTGGGACTGCAAGGTGGTACAATCACTCTGGAAATCAGTTTGGTAGTTTCTCAGAAAACTGGACATAGTACTACCAGAAGATCCAGCAATACCACTCCTGGGCATATACCCAGCAGATGCTCCAACATGTAATAAGGCCACATGCTCCACTATGTTCATAGCAGCCTTATTTATAATAGTCAGAAGCTAGAAAGAACCCAGATGTCCCTATACAGAGGAATGGATACAGAAAATGTGGTACATTTATACAATGGAGTACTACTTAGCTATTAAAAACAATGAATTCATGAAATTCATGATATTTTGGAGGATATCATCTTGAGTGAGGTAACTCAACCACAAAAGAACTCACAAAACATGCACTCACTGATAGCCCAGAAGCTCAGAATCCTTCTTAGAAGGGGGAACAAAACACCCATGGAAGGAGTTACAGAGATAAAGTTTGGAGCAGAGCCTGAATGAACGACCATCCAGAGACTGCCCCACTTGGGGATCCATCTCATAAACAACCACCAAACCCAGACACTAAGCAGATGCCAACAAGAGCCTGCTGACAGGAGCCTGATATAGCTGTCTCCTCTGAGGCTCTGCCAGTGCCTGGCAAATACAGAAGTGGATGCTCACAGCCATCCATTAGATGAAGCAAAAGATCCCCAATGAAGGAGCTATAGAAATACCCAGGGAGCTGAAGGGGTCTGAAGCCCCATAGGAGGAACATCAATATGAACTAACCAGTACCCCCAGAAGTCCTTGGAACTATACCACCTATCAAAGAAAACACATGATGGAACTTGTAGCTCTAGCTGTATATGTAGCAGAGGATGGTCTAGTCAGTCATCAATGGGAGGAGAGGCCCTTGGTCCTGTGAAGGTTCTATGCCCCAGTCTAGGGGAATGCCAAGACCAGGAATGGGAGTGAGTGGGTTGGGAAGCAAGGGGAGGGGATAGGGGATTTTCAGAGAGTAAACTAGGAAAGGGATAACATTTGAAATGTAAATAAAGAAAATATCTAATAAAAATTTTGAAAAAGGAAGAAAGGTGGAATAGTCTTTTGAACACAAAGTTACATGCCAATGAAGTGGCAGCAGCCTCAAGGGCTGGGACAGGATTCTCCAAAAGGTGGTATATGCTTTGAATTAGCATCTAGTATATGGTACAACCATAGCAAGGATCCATGGGTCCAGGAATCAAGGGATAGAAAAGGGATTAGTTCCACTTACTTTAACCCCCTAGTGACCCAGTAGGAAAATTTTTGCTTCCTGTTCCTGTGACCTCTAATTCTTCTGGCCTAGAAGTTTTGGTTCCAGCCTGAGGGAGCATTCCTGCCAGGAACCATAACAAATATTCAACTGAACTGTAAACTTAGACCCTGTACTGGCAACTTTGGGTTTTTGGTGACCTTAAGCCAACAGGCCAAGAAAGTAATGCCAGTCTTAGGATGGGTGATTGATCCAGATTACCAGGGGGAAATTGGATCGCTTCTCCAAAATAGAGCTAAGAAAGATTATGTCTGGAATGTAGGAGATCCTTCAGGGTGTCTCTAGGTCCTACCATCTTCTATGTTGCCAATGGGAAACTATAAGCACGTAATTCTGGCAAGATGACAAAGAACACAGACCCTTCAAGAATGAGGGAATTGGTCACTCGTCCAGAAAAAGAGTCAAGACCTCAGGGACTTGCTGAGAGTGGAGGATATACAGAATGCATAGTAGAAGATAATTTAAATACCAGCTAAGGCCATGTGACCAGTTGCAAAAATGAGGATTATAATTGACATGAGTATTTCTGTCATATTTTGTTAAGAATGCATTTGTGTTTTCTTTCTTCAATTTCTTCTTTATTTTGTGTTTTTGGTTGTTTGTTTTTGACAGTATTTCTCTGTGTAGCACTGGCTATCCTGGAACTCACTCTGTAGTCCAGGCTGCCTTTGCCTTCCAAGTGCTGGGATTAAAGGCATGGACCATCACCACCCAGGTCTTTCCTCAATTTATCAGGCCATGTAACATCAATTAAGAGAATATCAATTGTTAGCATACTTACGTTTGAGATACTAAGAGGACGGCCCTCAAGTGACGTTGCCACTTATTCTAAATTTATGATGTGTTTGCAGTTGTACAATGGATAGATATCCACATGGAAGAAGGAAACTTGCTCTCTTTGCCTGCTTTCTCTTTTTTCACTGTCATTAGAGCCTACTTTTTTTGGGATTTCAGTGTACACTGAAGACCAGCTGAGACATCCAGCCTTGTGAACTAAAACACTACCTGGATGCATGGACCTTACTTTTATAGGTAGTCATTGTTGGAGTCACTGGACCACAATCTGTAAGTCATTCTAATAAACCCCAAATATATCACAGCTGCTTCTGTAGCCTGTCCTGTCCCTATGATTGTATTTGAGGTCCACCTCAATCGTTCTTATCTCAAGTTCCTTAATTTAACCACATTTGCAAAGTTATTTCTGCCATATAATGTAATGTTCATAGGTACTAAAGATCAGAACCCGGATATTTTGAGGGAAGGATGGTTATTCAGTCTCTTGCAAAGGTAGTTCACATCTCGTTAGATGCAGAAAAAGCATTTGACAAGATCCAACACCCATTCATGATAAAAGTTCTGGAAAGATCAGGAATTCAAGGCCCATACCTAAACATGATAAAAGCAATCTACAGCAAACCAGTAGCCAACATCAAAGTAAATGGAGAGAAGCTGGAAGCAATCCCACTAAAATCAGGGACTAGACAAGGCTGCCCACTTTCTCCCTACCTTTTCAACATAGTACTTGAAGTATTAGCCAGAGCAATTCGACAACAAAAGGAGATCAAGGGGATACAAATTGGAAAAGAGGAAGTCAAAATATCACTTTTTGCAGATGATATGATCGTATATATAAGTGACCCCAAAAATTCCACCAGAGAACTCCTAAACCTGATAAACAGCTTCGGTGAAGTAGCTGGATATAAAATTAACTCAAACAAGTCAATGGCCTTTCTCTACACAAAGAATAAACAGGCTGAGAAAGAAATTAGGGAAACAACACCCTTCTCAATAGTCACAAATAATATAAAATATCTCGGCGTGACTCTAACTAAGGAAGTGAAAGATCTGTATGATAAGAACTTCAAATCTCTGAAGAAAGAAATTAAAGAAGATCTCAGAAGATGGAAAGATCTCCCATGCTCATGGATTGGCAGGATCAACATTGTAAAAATGGCTATCTTGCCAAAAGCAATCTACAGATTCAATGCAATCCCCATCAAAATTCCAACTCAATTCTTCAACGAATTAGAAGGAGCAATTTGCAAATTCATCTGGAATAACAAAAAACCTAGGATAGCAAAAACTCTTCTCAAGGATAAAAGAACCTCTGGTGGAATCACCATGCCTGACCTAAAGCTTTACTACAGAGCAATTGTGATAAAAACTGCATGGTACTGGTATAGAGACAGACAAGTAGACCAATGGAATAGAATTGAAGACCCAGAAATGAACCCACACACCTATGGTCACTTGATCTTCGACAAGGGAGCTAAAACCATCCAGTGGAAGAAAGACAGCATTTTCAACAATTGGTGCTGGCACAACTGGTTGTTATCATGTAGAAGAATGCGAATCGATCCATACTTATCTCCTTGTACTAAGGTCAAATCTAAGTGGATCAAGGAACTTCACTTAAAACCAGAGACACTGAAACTTATAGAGGAGAAAGTGGGGAAAAGCCTTGAAGATATGGGCACAGGGGAAAAATTCCTGAACAGAACAGCAATGGCTTGTGCTGTAAGATCGAGAATTGACAAATGGGACCTAATGAAACTCCAAAGTTTCTGCAAGGCAAAAGACACTGTCAATAAGACAAAAAGACCACCAACAGATTGGGAAAGTATCTTTACCTATCCTAAATCAGATAGGGGACTAATATCCAACATATATAAAGAACTCAAGAAGGTGGACTTCAGAAAATCAAATAACCCCATTAAAAAATGGGGCTCAGAACTGAACAAAGAATTCTCACCTGAGGAATACCGAATGGCAGAGAAGCACCTGAAAAAATGTTCAACATCCTTAATCATCAGGGAAATGCAAATCAAAACAACCCTGAGATTCCACCTCACCCCAGTCAGAATGTCTAAGATCAAAAATTCAGGTGACAGCAGATGCTGGCGTGGATGTGGAGAAAGAAGAACACTCCTCCATTGTTGGTGGGATTGCAGGCTTGTACAACCACTCTGGAAATCAGTCTGGCGGTTCCTCAGAAAATTGGACATAGTACTACCGGAGGATCCAGCAATACCTCTCCTGGGCATATATCCAGAAGATGCCCCAACTGGTAAGAAGGACACATGCTCCAC
Organism: Mus musculus; assembly: GCF_000001635.26. Classification (NCBI taxonomy): domain Eukaryota; kingdom Metazoa; phylum Chordata; class Mammalia; order Rodentia; family Muridae; genus Mus; species Mus musculus. The sequence continues at coordinate 102,584,375 of NC_000086.7, forward strand.
TATGTTCATAGCAGCCTTATTTATAATAGCCAGAAGCTGGAAAGAACCCAGATGCCCCTCAACAGGGGAACGGATACAGAAAATGTGGTACATCTACACAATGGAGTACTACTCAGCTATTAAAAAGAATGAATTTATGAAATTCCTAGCCAAATGGATGGACCTGGAGGGCATCATCCTGAGTGAGGTAACACATTCACAAAGGAACTCAAACAATATGTACTCACTGATAAGTGGATATTAGCCCAAAACCTAGGATACCCAAGATATAAGATACAATTTCCTAAACACATGAAACTCAAGAAAAATGAAGACTGAAGTGTGGACACTATGCCCCTCCTTAGAAGTGGGAACAAAACACCCTTGGAAGGAGTTACAGAGACAAAGTTTGGAGCTGAGATGAAAGGATGGACCATGTAGAGACTGCCATATCCAGGGATCCACCCCATAATCAGCATCCAAACGCTGACACCATTGTATACACTAGCAAGATTTTGCTGAAAGGACCCAGATGTAGCTGTCTCTTGTGAGACTATGCCGGGGCCTAGCAAACACAGAAGTGGATGCTCACAGTCAGCTAATGGATGGATCACAGGGCTCCCAATGGAGGAGCTAGAGAAAGTAGCCAAGGAGCTAAAGGGATCTGCAACCCTATAGGTGGAACAACATTATGAACTAACCAGTACCCCAGAGCTCTTGACTCTAGCTGCATATGTATCAAAAGATGGCCGAGTCGGCCATCACTGGAAAGAGAGGCCCATTGGACACGCAAACTTTATATGCCCCAGTACAGGGGAACGCCAGGGCCAAAAAGGGGGAGTGGGTGGGTAGGGGAGTGGGGGTGGGTGGGTATGGCGGACTTTTGGTATAGCATTGGAAATGTAAATGAGCTAAATACCTAATAAAAAATTAAAAAAAAAAAAAGAAAAAAAAAGGTAGTTCAGAAATTTGCATATCCCTTTATTTTTTGGTAATAAGGTTGGAACTCAGGGTCAGTATACACAGTATATACAAGGGGTCTGTCACTGAGCTACAGACTACCAGCACCCATATTTTTTTGTTAGTTAACAGTGCAGTAATTTGTTTAATATAAAATTCCATCATTAAATTTAATAAAAAGAATAAATATAACTATTTAGAAAAGGGTATTAATTTTTTAATAATTAGTTCATTACACAACAAAGCATAAAATAAGTTCCTTGATTACTACTCTATATAAAATTAGCATGTATTCATAACAGAAATATAGTTTCCGAGAAAGTGGAAAACATGCTAGTTGACTATACATTTAGAAGAAGGATATAATATTGTCTGGAATCAAACTTGTCCTGCATACCAAAGTATGTATAAAACACACCTAAATGGGGGCTGGTGAGATGGCTCAGTGGGTAAGAGCACCCGACTGCTCTTCCGAAGGTCCAGAGTTCAAATCCCAGCAACCACATGGTGGCTCACAACCATCCGTAACAAGATCTAACTCCCTCTTCTGGTGTATCTGAAGACAGCTACAGTGTACTTACATATAATAATAAATAAATCTAAAAAAAACACACACCTAAAATTATTAAGCCTGCTCATAAAACATTAGTTCAGAAACTTGGATTCCAATGTAATAAAGCATTACAAGCTAAAGAAGTGGGAGTCAGGATGGGGAATGGAAAGCAATCAGCCAGCATCACATAACACTAGTCAATCTCCTTACCTAGACTAGAATAAATATGGCTGAGAATACGAGCTGGCTGTACTCTTATGGGGTACACTTCAGCAATGGTCTCCACATCAATTCCTTTGTCCTTCAAAATGGCCTTGATTTCTTCTGTTTCAGCCAGAATGGAGACTATAGGAAAGAAAGAAGATGAGGTCAACAGAAGATTTTTAGTTCAATAGAAACTTTAAAAATATCTTTTAGATTTATTTATTTGATGTGTATGAGTGTTTTGATCACAAGCATGTCTATGGACCACATAAACGTCTGGTGCCCATGGAGGTCTGAAGAGTGCATCAGATCCCCTAAAATTGGATTTATATACAGTTATAAGCCACCATGTGGGTTCTGAGAAGTGAACCTGAGTCTTCTGCAAGAACAAGTGCTCTTAATTGCTGAGCCATCTCTCCAGACCCCTAGAAATATTTTAAAGTGCATAATTTCTTTGGAGAGGGAAAGAGGAAAGTATTATTGAGGAATTCTAATGAATCAGGGATTATTCTAGATTTTAAAAATTACATAACTAGGAAGGAAAAAACATGATTAGAATATGAGACTGAGCTTTTTGGTTAGGTATCTATATGTGCCTACTGGATGGCTCTTTGGGTATTTATCAGATTCCATGTTGAAATGGGAAATTTTAATCATGAGTCTTTTTCTGATAGTGCTGGTGAAAGCTGACTGTCCAGGCTCTTCAATATACGTACACTTAATGTCAGTGCTAGGAGTATGAGGGTAGTATAGAACATCTGAAACACCAGAGTTGTCCTATAGCTAGACAATGGAAGAAGGAGAGTAAACTGAGGAGGAAGGTCTGAGTCAGCTGTATACAGGCCTGACAGTTGTGGGTTTGCAGGGATGGTGGTTAAGGTACTAGAGATATAGAGATGAATAAAGTAGTTTCTCCTGTAAGAATCTCTTAGTGTTATGGTAGAGGGGCATATGAATTCAATAGAAAATGACCTCCTAGGTAAATGGAGATATGTATAGAATATCATGAGACCACATAGAAGTGGCATTTACCTAGTCTGGAGTTAGGAAGGTTGGCTTCAAGAAAGGTAGACTTGGGGGCAGAAGAGATGGCTCAGTAGTTAAGAGCACTGGCTGCTTTTCTAGAGGACCCAGATTCAGTTACCAATATCTTTCTGTACATATGGCTTATAACTCCATCTATAACTCCATTTCCAGGGGATCCAATGCCATTTGAGGGCACCAGAAACACATGTTGGTGCTCAGATGTATATTCAAATAAAACAACTATATTATTAAATTTTAAAAAATCAAGTAAAATAAAGTAGCCTGAAAGAGCTGGTAGCTAACTGCACTTGAAATCATGAGTAAATTGGAAAGGTGAATGGAGTGCTGGAGAGACAACTCACTATCAGTTAAGAGGAGCTTCTCATCCAGAGGACCCAGGTTCAGTTTCCAGTACCTACATGGTGGCTCACAAAATTCTTTAAATCCAGTTCCAGAGGAAATGTGGTAGTTGAAATATGCTTGGCCCAGAGAGTATTAAGAGGTGTGGCCTTGTTGGAAGAAGTGTGTCATTGTGTGGGTGGGCTTCGAGACACTCCTCCTAGCTGCCTGGAAGCTAGTCTTCTCCTGTCTATCTTTCGATGAAGATATAGAACTCTCAGCTCCATCAGTCCCACGTCTGCCTGGGCACTGCCATGCTCCCACTTTGATGATAATGGACTGAACCTCTGAATCTGTTAGTCAGCCCCAGTTAAATGTTGTTGTTTATGAGTTGCCTTGGTCATAATGTAAACCGTAATGAAGAGAGGATCCAATGCCTTCTTCTGGCCTCCATAGGCACCAGACACTCACTTGCCACACAAAGACACATGCAAGCAAAATGCTGATATGCTTTTTTTTTTTTACTTTTTTTTTCCATTTTTATTAGGTATTTACCTCATTTACATTTCCAATGCTATACCAAAAGTCCCCCATACCCACCCACCCCCACTCCCCTACCCACCCACTCCCCCTTTTTGGCCCTGGCGTTCCCCTGTACTGGGGCATATAAAGTTTGCGTGTCCAATGGGCCTTACTGATATGCTTTTTTAAAAAAATTAAATCACAAGAGGATAGTTATTCTAGTCTAAAGGTTGGGGAGGCAGCAGCAAACTATATAAGCTTCAATGTTATGGCATGATTTTACTAAGCAGTAAAATAAATGAAAGTGAAAAGGTAGACAGGGTTATTAGCTCATCATGGAAGGATAGGTGTTACTTTAAGGTTTTGTATATTATTGTTGGGCATTGTTTCCCAAGCTGCATTCTATAAAACTTAAGGGTTCTACAGGGAGCAATAAGTTGGTTACAGGAGTAAAATGGACTAAAGGAGAATCAAGGTAAACAGCCCTTTGAGTTTCCGGGAGTACATTCAACCCAAGCAACTAAATTTTTGTTTATATTTATAAAATACTGAGAGTTTGATGTCAGATGCAAGGGGTACATAATGGACAAAATGAGTCCTGATGGAGGGCAGAAAGAAGTTAATCTGATAGAGGTGATGGTAAGAGTAAAAGAGAATCTGTTTCAGATAAGAGACACAGCATGAACAAAGTTACAAAGTTGGCTTTCACTGCTTTGCTTCCTGTTGTGCTGGGGAATGGAGCCAGGCCTTCACAAACAGCCAGTCACTTGTACCACTAAGCTACACCCTCAGCCTGTAAACCAAGTTCTTTGTAGTAGGAATAATGACTGTGAAGGAGCAGTAAAGAGAAATAGAGTAAACTACAAAGAGTCTTTGTAAGCCATGTCAAAAGAACTGAAATAGGAAGTTCCTGCAGAGGAATAATATACCCATGTTGCATCTTAAAAAGAGTACACTCAAGTTAATAATTAAAGAATGAATGGACGTTTCTTTGTGTAGGCAACAGTGATTTTTAAAAAACAAAATAAGAAACTCCCTGACTGTATTGGGCCTAGACTGGAGACAGAAATATCAGTTCAAAAGGAAAGCAGTGAAGTAAGGGGGGGTGTGCGTGTTGATAGCTTACATTACAATCACGCTACTGACACTGTCAAAACAGGATGGATTTTAGAGTGACTTGGGAAGTAAAGGAGCCAGAACTTGTTATATAAACACAGGAAATCAGAGAGGAATAAATAGGAATTGAAAGGTGTTCTTTGGGTGTTCATTTCCCTGTGCTGGGAGTATTTAATGATACAGACACAGAAGGGATAGCAGGATTAGCTGGTATATTAGGAGGATCCAGCTGATCTGTTTTAGTTGAGTCTACAGTGCATAGACACATTCAAGTCAGAAGTCATTAGAAACAGATGAGATGGGAAGAGAATATAAAGTCAAGAAAAGAGGATGTGGAATATCACTTTGAGAAAACTCAGGAATAGATTGATAAGGATAAGCCTGGGACAAGGGGGAAGTTCTTGTATCATGTCTTATTTTTTTCTATGGCAGAGAACATGGGGTCATCATGTGGGGGTGAGGGAAAAGAGAAAGGGTTTGAAATGAGATTCGGGAACGTGACCCATTATTCAGAACAAGACAAATGATAGGCTATGGACAGAACTCTCAGGAATACCAACAGCTCAAGGGAAATAAAAGAGAAAGCCAAGAATAAGGTAGAAAAGTACTTCAAATAGATTGAAGAAGATCTACAAATACATATATCATCATGAACATTGTAGAAATTAAGTTTCTAGAAAGATATATGACAAGTTGATCTAAAAAATCTGCTAATATACTGATTATAAAATATCTAAGACTGACAATGCCAAGGCCTCTGAAAACTAAGCAAGAGTATTTGAGTATTAAACCACACTATAACGAACTGGAGAATTAATGGATTATAAAGAGGCAGAAACATGAATGTGAAAACAAGCCACCTCTGAAATCCAGATGGAGATTAATATAACAATAGATAAAGAAACTGAAATGGGGAAATCTGAATATTTCAAAACAGATTATTTGTAAAGAAGATTATAGGATCAAGTACCAATAGGGGAATTCGTCTTGAATAGGAGAAAGAAAAGGAAGCAAGTATGTATGGGTAAGATTATTGGGGTGGGAGAGTTGGTAAACTAAAAGACATCAGAATATGAAAATGATCTGGCATGAAATAGCAGTCTGAATAATAGGCTGAAAACAAAGGGCATAGCTGAAAAATATGAAAATGCTGTCTAATAATAAGAACAAAATCTACTGGGAAGCTGAGTTGGAGACTATGGACACCCACTGCCACCACTCTGCTTCTCATGTATTTTTCCCCATCATGCTTTTTAGTAGGTTTAGGATCAGAAAGTGGAGCCTATACAATTAAGCTTGAACTATAATAGTTCTGGTAGATAGAGAAACAATATGATGCAATGGTGAATGGGATATTCAGATGATCAAACATGAGGTAGAAAAGAATAGACTAGGAGGAATCAGAAACAAATAGGAAGGAGGGAAAAGCCATGATCCATTGTTAGCAGAACACAAGAATGACACACCTATAAGGTCCAAAAGTTTGACCCATGGTTTGTGTGGAGTTTTGAATGACAAGGGCCCCTATAGCCTTTATTTAAGTGCTTAGTCCTCAGCTGGAGGGAAGGATTAAGAGATGTGGCCTCCTCAGAGGAAGCGTGTCAGTGGAGGTAGCAAAAGTCCACATTGTTCCCAGTTAGTTCATATTCTCTCTCTCCTCTCCCCCTCTCTGTCTCTGTCTCTCTCTCTCCCCTCTCTCTGTCTCTCTGTCTGTCTCCTAACTGCAGATAAGGATGTAAGCCCTCAGCTACTGCTTCAGCATCATGCTTGCCTGTTGCCATGCTCCCTGTCATCTTGGCCATGGTCTCTAACCTCTGGAACTGCAAGCCCCAAATTATCATGGTGTTTTGTCACAGCAATAGAAAAGTAACCAAGACATGGTATGTAACCTAGAGATACAGAAAAAGGGTACTAGTGTCATGAATATTTAAAAATATTAAGGGTAAAAATAGTAGCTATCACCTACACCAATGCTGAAATCTAGTTTTATGACAGAATTTTGGGAGGAGAAAGAAGACTGTGAGTTGAGCTTCAAAGTCATAAATATATGAATTAGAACAAATAGAAGATCAGCATAGCAAGAACGTTTAAACCTCAGAGGAAAACATGCCTTCTTATGGGGGATGAAGAACAATAGTTTCTCATTGCTAGTAGCAACAAGAAGCAAAGACCACCTATATTATCACACAGAGAATCAAGTATAAGCAGCTTTAGAAAATAGGCTGATTTTCCATACAGAATCAAAAATCCAAATGACTAGGAATATCTTAAAGAATTTTTATAGTAGAACTTGACACCATATTGAAGAGTGATGTTGAATGAAAATTCACATCAAGATGTCTAAAACCAAAAACCAGGATAATGGAAATATTGAAAGAAACAAGGAAGGTAAAAATATCAACAACTTTGGGGGAAGTAAGAAGGATAGATAGGAAAGAGACCAGCTTTGTGTTTTTTGTGTTTAACACAGAGTTCATTCATTGAAATTCTGACTAGGAATTTTTTCAGACAGGATCTCTGTGATAGTTTAAGTGAAAATGGCTCCCATAGGTTTGTAAAGCATGGCATTATTTGATAGGATTTGGATGTGTGGCCTTGTTGGAAGAAATGTATCACTGGAGGTAGGCTTGGAGGTTTCAGAAGCTTAAGTCAGACCCAGTCTCTCTGTCTTCCTGTTGTCTGCTGATCTGGATGTAGAATTCTCAGCTACCTCTCTAGCATCCTGTCTGCCTGCATGCTGCCATGCTTCCCATCATAACAATAATGGACTAAACCTCTGAAGTGTAAGCCAGCCCTAATTAGAGGGTACTAGCGTCGTGGATATTTAAAAATATTAAGGATAAAAATAGTAGATAGCATGGTGTCTCTTGAAAGCAATAGAAACCCTAGCCTTGAACTCCTGATATAAAAGAAGCTAAAATTGAATTCAGTGATCTGCCTGCCTCTGGCTTCCCACTGCTGGGATTAAACACATGTACTACTACACCCAGCCAAAGGCTTGGATTCTTATATTTTTGGTGATGAGCCTAGCCTTTAACAGCTGGGCCATCTCTCCAGCCCTACTTGGATTCTTAATATTTAGAGAACTCAGTTCAGTGTTTGCATACTGTAGATACTCTCACATTTAAGTTAATTCTTAACAGAAAACTTTTAGATATACTTCCTAGTAAGTAATGATTAGAAACAAATGTACTATGAGGGAAACAGGCCTTAACAGCCTAATGCAGGCAGGATGTTAATGCATAGGAGGTTATGAAAAGAAAGGTATACTAGCAGCAAAAGCTCAGAAAATGTGATTTAAAAGAATGTAACAGTAACCAGTGGAATAAAATGTCATGGAATTTTAGAGAAAATAATTCCCAGAAATGAGGTATGTCAAAAAGAATTTTACAATCCTCTGAGATCATCTTTCATTGATTTATTATTAACAGCAATTTTGAAACCAAACTAAACCAAATTTGTTACAGACTTGAAGCCCAACACAAAGCCCCCAAATCTCTTTGCCTAATCAGACCTTTAGTACAATATTTCTGTTGCTAAGAGTAATACATACCTTGAACCACCACATCTGGCTTTGGCACAGTAGAAAACCTACGATTCAGGGGATCAATTTCTCCAGGAGCTAAAAATCCCTGAAGGAAATCCATAAAAACAAAATTAATAAGCCTCAAAAATAAAGCTGGGGCACTGGAGAGATGGCCCTGCAGTTAAGAACACTGGCTGCTCTTCCAGTGTGGGGCAGTGGACTATGTAAGTAAGGCAGAGCATATTCAGAAACCCCTGCAATTCTCATCATTGAGAACAGTACATGTTTAGTAGGCATTTAAATATATTCCTGACCGGGTTCCTGTCCTGGCATACATAACCATGACACCCCATTGAGAGGACCATCACAATCAGTCACATAAGGGACAATACCTGAAGTCCTTCCACAAGCAGATGAGGCATTCCTAATATCTCAAACCAAGCCACTAGAAAGCATCTGCCTCTAGATCCCAACCTACCCCCAAAGGTTTATAAGTTCCTATCTACAGGGAATAAAGATCATCTGAGAGTGCCTCTTTTATCAAGCTATAACACTCCAGGGAAAAGCTTTCCCTCCCAAAGCTGGACCTCGACATAGCCCAACCAGACAGGTGTGTGAACCTGACCACAGCCACTTCCACAAGCTTGGTGGCCCTGACCTTGGCCCCTAGATGTCTGCTGTATTCCACTGTCTGTCACCAACTCCAGGGAAGCTGTGGCCACAGAAGAGGCCCAGCAGCCCACCACACTCTGGCTTCCTGTCAGAGAGCTGTAACCCTCTGGCTGCTGTGGCTGGGCCAGAGCCTCCTGGATCCCCTCAGATAGCACCCTGTATGTAGACTGGCATTCCAGAAGACCTGAGTTCCATTCCCAGCACCCACCTGGAAGCTCACAACTGTCTAATACCAGTTTTAGGTAAGCTGATGCCTCTTCTCCCTCCACAGGCACTATACACATATGGTACATAGTATAAAAAGCATCCACACATAGAGTAAGCAAATAAAAATAATAATAAAATAAAATTTAAAAATAGTTAAAAAAAAAGTAAAGTTAGTATTTTAGGGGGAAATGACAAAAGACAAACAGTTGCTCTGTATAAAAATGCTTGAAAACCCAGAATTCATCTCCAAATTAATTTTGTCTGGTTTATATTTAGTGGGTGCCACAAATCCTTATTTTTTAGAAGAAAAGCAGGTTATAAATTATAAATAAATAGGAAGTTTCTGGTTATTCCACTATCTTTTCTGGATATGTTTATATGGCATAACAGATAAATGAGGGAAAAACAACCTAATGTAATGTTTTTTAAAAAGAGGGAAATGGGAAAAATAGGGGGTGGAGATTTAACTGGAAAGGGAGAAGGATGGCAAAGGGATAAATAATACTAAACATGTTTGGAAGAGCCAAAGGGAAACATTTTATATTTCTTTAAGCAGAGAGAGAGAGAATGAGAGAGAGAGAGAGACAGACAGACAGACAGACAGACAGACAGAGACAGATACAGACAGAGACAGACAGAGAGAGAGATAGAGGCTCCACAGTATAAATGTAGGCTACTGCTATTTTCCTTGGTTGCCTCACAGAACTTTAAGGTGAGATCTAATAGCTGAAGACACCATATCCTTAGACACAGGACTGGAAGGAATTAAGCTGGAACTGACCAGAAAGCTTCCTACCTCATAATTAGCCTTCTAACGACCAAAAGTGCTAAACAAACTGCCAAGGGAGGAAAACAATCAATAGTCCTGGCCAGTTTTGAAACCTATGAACCACAATTACGACCAGTATGGTAAGATAGCCCCAAGGGTCCAATATTTGTACTTATCTCATAGAGGCAACCAATGGTTGTCGAATTGGACTACTCAATAGGAAGGAACCCATGTCTAATACTGGAAACCTAGCCAATTACCCTTGGCTGTTGGGGTCACGAACTTAGAGGAGAACCTACTACTGCCACTTTCCTGAACCAGTATTAATTCCTAACTGGATTCTAAGTACCCATCCTTATCCGCACAGGTACATGTAGCTCTCACCACTCATCAAAGAAGCTTTTCTTTGCAGCAGACAGAGACCATTACAGAAAACCACAAGTGGTTAAAATGCAGAGAACAAATGACTTTGGGGTACCCAACCCCTATAGACAAAATGCACATTACCCCTATACCTAAGGCTCAGGGAACATAATGGAAGAGCAAGTGGAAGGATTTTGAGAGCTAGGGGACCAGGACTTCTGCTGCAATATATTGTACTTCCTATATATGACAGGGAAGCTGCATACATGCATGAAAGTTTAAAAACCACGGTCACCTAAGTAAGGCCTCCACAATGACACCACCAATAGACATGGCAACATGAATGGAGAAAAATCTCAGGGACTCTAGACAAAGATCTATAGGCAATTAATGGCTGCTGAGACAGGGAGAACCAGTCTTCTCCAGGAATGAGCCCCCTGACAGGGTATCCAGTCCCAAGTGGTCAATCCTAAATACACATATAAGTACCACTAAATGGACTTGGCAGTCTCTGTATGTGAAAAGGAGCAAGAAGTGAAAATAATATAAAAGCAGCACACATACATGGAATTCTCAAAATATGTTAAATCCTGGGCATATATCCAGAAGATGTCCCAACCGGTAAGAAGGACGCATGCTCCACTATGTTCATAGCAGCCTTATTTATAATAGCCAGAAGCTGGAAAGAACCCAGATGCCCCTCAACAGAGGAATGGATACAAAAAAATGTGGTACATTTACACAATGGAGTACCACTCAACTATTAAAAAGAATGAATTTATGAAATTCCTAAGCAAATGAATGGACCTGGAGGGCATCATCCTGAGTGAGGTAACACAATCACAAAAGAATTCAAATGATATGTACTCACTGATAAGTGGATATTAGCCCAGAAACTTAGTATACCCGAGATATAAGATACAATTTGCAAAACACATGTAACTGAAGAAGAATGAAGACCAAAGTGTGGACACTTTGCCCCTTCTTAGAATTAGAAACAATCACCCACGGAAGGGGTTACAGAGACAAAGTTTGGAGCTGAGACAAAAGAATGGACCATCTAGAGACTGCCATATCCAGAGATCCATCCCATAATCAGTTTCCAAACGCTGACACCATTGCATACACTAGCAAGATTTTGCTGAAAGGACCCTGATATAGCTGTCTCTTGTGAGACTAGGCCAGGGCCTAGCAAACACAGAAGTGGATGCTCACAGTCAGCTATTGGATGGATCACAGGGCCCCCAATGGAGGAGCTAGAGAAAGTATCCAAGGAGCTAAAGAGATCTGCAACCCTGTAGGTGCAACAACATTATGAACTAACCAGTAACCCGGAGCTCTTGACTCTAGCTGCATATGTATCAAAAGATGGCCTAGTTGGCCATCACTGGAAAGAGAGGCCCATTGGACATGCAAACTTTATATGCCCCAGTACAGGGAAACACCAGGGCCAAAAAATGGGAATGGGTGGGTAGGGGAGTGGGGGGGAGGGTATGGGGGACTTTTGGGATAGCATTCTAAATGTAATTGAGGAAAATACGTAATAATAAAAAATATTTTTAAAAATTGATAGTAAGCACTGTTTGCTTGTTTGTCCATGTGCCCGCTGTACATTTTGATTAGTGGAAATCTTTTTACTTAGTTTCCATATGTTGTTAAATAAAATGAGCTCACTCATCTTTTTCCTTGATAATACTGAATCCTTCCTTTTTGTCCCATTTCATTTATTGTCAGACAAGAAAGTTACTGGACACGGATTACTTTGAAGCATTATGCCCATTATTGCTAAATCCAAAGTCATGTCAATTCAAGATTATCAAACAGCCATGGCCACAGGGAAAAAACAAAACAAAACAAAACAAAAACACAGCTGTAGAAAATAAATGGCCATATAAACAGGAAAATATCTTACTCAGAAATGCCAGCTAAGTTCCAAACTAGATTCTCTAAGAACTTGGGTCTCTCACATCAAAACAGCCATGCTAGGCATGATAGAACACACTTGTAATCCCAGAACTCAGGAAACAAACACAGAAGAATCACTGCAAGTTCAAGGCCAGCCTGGTCTATGTGGCAAGTTCAAGACCAGCTACTACTGCTACATAGTAAGACCTTGGCTCTTAAACATAACCTACAGTGTTGAAAATAGAGTTTTCAGAAAGGACTAGAAAACTTTTTTAGAAGAAATAGCCTTCTGTGTAGGCTCAAAATGCAACCCCCAGAAACTGGATACAAAATTGTGCTTCATTAAGAGCTGTCTTAACAGAGTTTGACATTGGAAGTTCCATTCCAAAAAGTAAAAAACAAAAACAAACAAACAAAAACACAATAAGAACAACAAAAACCCATTAACTAACAAAACAGAAAGACCACATTGTTATTACCAAGCAAGTCAAAGTGCCCCGAATGATCACTTAATTCAATTAGGGAATAAAATCTTATGATGCTTAGGAAGGTTGGCATTTAATCTATCACCAGTAATTGCTTAGTCACCAGGCAAGTCACCTAGGGGAGTTTTGAAAGGGAAAGATGCACAACTTGATTCCTGAACAGCACCAAGTACAATGCCCAAGTAGGGAGCTATGGGCAGCATAACAGACAGGGAGCAAGAACTTTTTGTCAAGCAATGGCCATAGCCCATGCAGACAAGCTAGAGGAAAGGCTGTAATTAAGTCAAAGTATAAAAGGATGAAGAAATCCTTTGACTTCAGCTCATTGCAAATCTGATTATTATAGTGACTATGGTAAACAAACCAATAAAAGGTGGGATAGCTTTGAAATCTTCCCTTACCTCTGCCATCAAGCTTCCTAAAATGTATAGAGACTGACCCCACATGTGAGGCAATTTTCCCATAGGGACTCGATCCACAGTGTGGGGATTTTGATACTCTTCATCAACCTAAATGACGAGATAAAGAGGTCAAATGAGAGGCAATACTGGAAAGCTTAAGACACTAGACGATAAAAGACTGGCGTCTAGTTTGATTTATAGTTTATAGGCAATGGATTGAAAAGCTAAGTAGGACAGTGTTCAAGATGTGATATATGAACAGATCACCCAAAAATCTTATGAAAATGCAGACTGAATAGGTACGGTAGGTGTGGATGAAAGTTTTTGTAATAAATTCTCAGGTGACACTGGATGCTGTTAGCAAATGTTCTCCAAATCCCCACCAGAATGTAAGGCTGTATTGCTACCATGTCTAATTCTCCTTCACAATGGCGAAGTCTGATTTTTCTAAGTCTGATTTACACCAGCCATCTTAAGATTACTGGCTTCAGAAGATAACAAGCTGACACGGAACACCACTCTGGTTCCACATACTGATCTGTACATCATTCTCAGAATTTATATCTGCTTTCATTTACATCTCATTGTACAACAGCACCATAATTGAGACTGTTTTAACAATTTATTTCTGAAGGAAATTGTTTCTGTTGTCCTACTGTGAAAACCAAAACCTTAGAATATTAAAGTCCCAAGATACAAAGTCACAAACACCGTGACTCAGATGAGTCAGTATCATAGAAACATGGTTCCTTTCCCGTCAATGGTCCAGCACTATCCAACTCACCCTGTCAGGAGGGACACTGTACAGCTCTGGAAGAAGAGGGACTCCATTTTTGCCCTTGATGAGGACTGCATCAAGAGCCTCTCTATATTCTTGAACCTGCAGAAAAAGAAAAGAAAAGTAGAAAACCAAAATTTTAGAGACTTTATATGGGAATCAGAGCAGAAGGATAAAGAAAAAAAAAGCACAATTACAACAGAGCTTATTTAACCAAGTAAAAAGGAAAGGAAAGGGAGAATGGTACTGTGTCAACTTGATACACACTAGAATCATCTGAGAGGAGGGGCCCTCAGTGGAAAATAAAAATGCCTCCATAAGATTAGGCTGCAGGCAAGCCTGTAAAGCACTTTCTTAGTCAGCGATTGATGGGGGAAAGCCCAGCCCATTGCAAGTGGTGCCATCCCTGGGCTAGTGGTCCTGGGTAAATAGCTTTTTAACAGGCTCAAGCATTGCAACCATGACACTGGCAGGCCTCGCCTTCCCCTTACCCTCTCTCTTGCTAAACTGTTAGATTACTTTCCGAAAGCTAGCTCCCAATGTACATTCCCTTATTTAGTCACTGACTCATTCCTGAGACTGATCACCAAGGTTCAAGAGTCAAAATGACAAGGTCCAACAATCAAATTCTATTATTTGGCTATACTGGCTAACATGTCCAATCAGGGCACACCAACTCATCCGAACACTGGCTTCCCCTTTTCTCTCTTTATAAACCACTCCTGCACAAACTGTTCCTTTGTGCGAAAAATTTGGTGTCTGGGTGTGTTCTGTCCTGATTCCAAGATCCCTTACTCTGGTTCTATGAGAAAACAGGCTGAGCAAGGCATGAGGAGCAAGCCAGTAAGCAGTACTCCTCTATGGCCTCTGCATCAGCGCCTGCCTCCAGGTTCCTAATGGGTTTGAGTTCCTGCCTTGGCTTCCCTCCATGCACTGTAATTCAGGATATGGAAATAAACCCTTTCCTCCCCAAGCTGCATTAGGCATGGGGTTTTTTCACAGCAGTAGCATCCTAACTAAGGTAGGTACTCATTAAATGTATCATGGAAATTGTGCATATTTTAATGCATTTAATATGCATTTCATTGTAGTAGGTATTTGCAATTGAAGTCCATCAACATAAGGATTATGTTTAAAGAGGTTCCAAACCTGTAGTTTACTAATAAGCACTTAATTTACTAAGAATTTTTGAATTAAAAATTTTAATGATACATTTTATTTTTTATGTGCATTGGTGTCTTGCTTGCATGTATGTCTGTGTAGGGCATGTCAGATCTCCTGGAACTGGAGTTACAGATAGTTGTGAGCTGCCATGTGGGTGCTGGAAATTGAACACAGGTCCTCTGGAAGAGCAGCCATCTCTCCAGCCCCCTGACTTTTGTCTGTAAACATGTATTGTTTTAAAGAAGGTATCAACTTGAGAGAAGTTGGGTGAGGCTTGAAAGACAGAAGCTGGGAGGGGTATGAAGAAGGAAAGGACGTGGGGAATGTGGTACAATTCTATTTCAATTAAAAATACTTGTAAATGATGCTTTTTGTTTGCTTTTGTTTTGTTTTGAAAACAGGGTCATACTATGTAGCTCTGCCTGTTCTGGAATTCATGCTGTAGACCAGGCTGGCCTTAGACTCAGAGATCTGTCTGCTTCTGCCTTCCATGTATTAGGATTAAGGATATGTGCCACTATCCATGGTAAAAATTATTTTTTTAAAAATAATATGTATGCATATGTGTTTTTGTGTGAGTATATGAACATGTACCCTTGGAGGCGTGACTGTACCACCTACAAGTGTTGTGAACCTTATGACAAAGTTTGCTGAGAATTAGACTTGGGTCTTCTGGAAAACCATTATGTGCTCTTCTTAATCATGGAGCTATCTCACAAGTCCTTAACTTGGCTCATACTTCATTTCTTTTTAAGTTTTATTTTTATTTATGCATGTATATCCATCTGAGTGTGTGTTTGTGTTTGCATGTATATGCACATGTGCATGTGCACACACCTGCTGAGGTCAGAAGAAGGCCTAGTATCCCCTGGAACTGGTTCTGAGCTTTCTGATGTGGGTGCTGGGATCTGAACTTTGGTCATCTGCAAGAGCAGCAAATGTTTATAACCACTGAGAAATCTCTCCAGACCATTGACTAGGATTTTAAACCTACATTTTTATGAATTACTTTTGTTAATTAGTATATAAAATAATGGAATTTGTTATGACATTTCATATGTATATGTCACTATACTTTGATTATAAATACCTTCCCATTACCCCTGTCATCTCTCCTCTCTAGATTTGGCTGCTGTTATGTTATTTATTATGTTAGGATTATGTTATTTACTTAGCATTTGCTGAAACATAATAATACATTAAACTATATAAAAGGGAAGGGTCAGGATACAGCTCAGTGGGCCTAGTATATACATACACAAGGCCTTGGGCTCAAAAGAAGTAAAACAAAAATGAACACACACAACACACACCTATAATTTATGGCAGAAAACATATTACATAGTTCTTTAACACAATAGCTTCATCCAAGCTGCTTCATGGTATAAATAGGATATTGACAAAGTCACAAATTTGTCCAAATGTGTTTAATAGATTGGGGCATGGTTTGAGTATTGTGGAGGGGTTCCTAGAGGCTTTAAGGCAAGCAGTGAAAAATGATCAGGGTAAAGTAAGAATGAAACTAGGATCAGCCCAATTTTGGTAACCAGTCCTGGCCCAGGACTTCTCGAGTCTGACCCAGTTCATTTTACTTTAGCCATATTTAAATACAGCTCTATTTTGGAAAAAATCAAATAACAATTAACTCAGCCCTGTGAATACAGGGTTTAAAAGCTTAAGACGTGTTCACACTGAAGTTCTTTACAAAGGGCATACATAGGGCTTTATCTGTAAGATGACTTCTTCTTGACTTCAGAAACAATGCTCAGGATAAGGGTCTAAGGAGAGTAATGGAAATGAACATAATACAACACAAAAGTTACTGAGCTTGTTATAAATTACAAATGACATCTCTCACAATGGTAAGTTTTATGGCCAAGAAGTAATGCTCAAGGATTTAGGAGTCTGGGATAAACAAGCATAATATCCTGGGTGATATGGGAGGAGACTGGCTCAACAGGTACCAAAGGATTACCAGGCTGTAAACTACATTTTTCCCCAGCACTTCTGGGAGAACAGCCAAATATCTTCTCCCTTAGGAGACTCCAGCTGTGTGTTTAACTTTTCCTGGCTTCTCCAGTGCTTATCTTTCTAACCAACTGCACCAGAGCGGCAGTCTGGGGTTATGAGATTACTACCACTACCCTTCCCAGTGCTTCAACTGTGGTAAATTTGGTCATTTGAAAAGAAACTGTAACCAAGCCGCTAAAAGTCTCAGAGATCAAAATAGCCTGTGTATTAACTCTGAGAAACAGAGTACTTTGTCCACAGACACTAATGAGCCCTTTCTGGGAGCAATGTGTCCTCAGTAAGAAAGCTGAGGCTTCCCAGAGTTTGTAGATGCTTCCCACTGAACAAGTGAGTGCAGGGACAGGAGGGATATACTTTTTTTTTAATTGGGTATTTATTTTATTTACATTTCCAATGCTATCCCAAAAGTCCCCCACACGCCCCCCCCCCACTCCCACTTCTTGGCCCTGTCGTTCCCCTGTACTGAGGCAGATAAAGTTTGTATGTCCAATGGGCCTCTCTTTCCAGTGATGGCCGACTAGGCCATCTTTTGATACATATGTAGCTAGAGTCAAGAGCTTCGGGGTACTGGTTAGTTCATATTGTTGTTCCACCTATAGGGTTGCAGATCCCTTTAGCTCCTCCATTGGGGGCCCTGTGATCCATCCAATAGCTGACTCTGAGCATCCACTTCTGTGTTTGCTAGGCACCAGCATAGTCTCACAAGAGACAGCTCTATCTGGGTCCTTTCAGCAAAATCTTGCTAGTGTATGCAATGGTGTCAGTGTTTGGAAGCTGATTATGAGATGGATCCCCGGATATGGCAGTCTCTAGATGGTCCATCCTTTTGTTACAGCCAGGAGGGATATACTATATAATATTTTGCTATTAATATTTTGCTTTGTGGCCCCAGCTCAAGGCTCAGCAGCAAGAAGTACAGTATGACAGGATAAAAGGTACATTACTAAATCTACTACTCTCAAGTATTTTACATTGATATGAATTATTGTATTGTTGTTAGAAATTTAAGCTTATTTTGTTCAAATCTTGCTTAATGTATTGTACATATACAACTCACTTAAAAATGTAATGTAAAGTTCTAGTCTTATAACAGCTACTATTGCAAACTGTTTAGGATAATTAGAAATGTAAGTTAGTAAGTAGTTAGTCACCTATAAATAATCTTACTTTGTTGTCTTGTTAGGTACTAGTTCAGTTAATTACAGAAATAAGCTTTATTTAGTCTTGTATATGTTTTCAAAGTTAAACAGAGAGTAAATAGCTAGAAGCAAATAATGTTTGGCTATTAAGATATACTGGGATAAATAGGTGGTCTGCAAACACTTCAGAGATCTAGAGAATATGGCATTTAAGTTGGTTTAATAATAAAAAGATTTTTTAATAATAAAAGGGTTTTTTTCACAGAGCAACACATCTGCTCCTGGAAGCACCCCCCAATCTTCTTCAAAGAAAATGTTGGGCATGAAGAACCTCTACAGTTTTGGAAGCTGCTTGCTTGGAACTTCCTGCTTACTCAGGTCGCTGACAGGGTTGAAGACTATATAGTTAACAGTCTTACAATCTTCCTTATTAAAGATTAAACACAGAAAAGCTTAAGTTGTTTAGAATCTAAGGA